>NW_011500220.1:95514-180572 GCF_000495115.2 Populus euphratica
AACTAATTGATGAGTGGGTGACCAATTCTTGACTTAGTAACAATCTTTATCTTCTCTTGTCTGCCCAACACGTCATTGATAACATTAAATTGGAGCCACTTAAAAACATGAAAGTTGTAGGAAATTATCTCAGCTTTCTTGTGTAAAAAATTCAGCTCATTTTGACTTCTAGAACTCCAGATATGGCCAAAATACTGAACAGTGCTCGGGCTGGAGGACAGATTCGGGTTTTTTTGTTATTGCTACAATTTGGACTTGAAAATGGTATTTTTAGATCTTGGGCTCCATATGAAAGTTGTAGGCCTATGTCTTACCTTTCCATCCATATAAAGTAGACCTAAATTTGAGATCTATAGCTCTAGATATGACCCAATTAACAAACAGTGTTCCGGTTTGGATTGCACCAACATCTCTTTTCTAAGTTTGGCCATCTCTTTATCCTTTCAATTTCAGTTCTTAAATTCATCAATCAATCCTTTTATTTATGTGATAGGCCTGTATTTAAAATGAACATTTACCACAAATTAAAGGTATCTTATATTATTAGATATATTATTATAAAACATGCTTTAGTTAAGGAGTTATTGATACTTAAAGTGCAAAATGATGATATAAAAATTTGATAAAAATACACTCTTAAGTATCAATCACACCCCCCAACTAGTTTATTACTAGTCCCTTGTAATCAAAGCGTTAAAGTAGAAAAATATTTTGCAAATTTCACAAAGCAAGGTTGTCATCATTTAACTTCCATTAATCTATCCAGATAAACAAACTCTCATTAAATTTATATACCTGCTCAATACCTCTTAACAAGATATTCATAAACCTTTCTTTTATGCTCAATGTATCAACACATAATTATGAGGCTTTTCTTGGAAGAAAACAAAATTTTTGTTCTAATGTTTAAAGTTAACTTCCTTGGGTTAGGATTATTATTTTTGTCTTTTTTGCCTTCTTCTTCTTTTATATATATATATATATACATATAATTTAAAAACATCATGCATCTTTAACCCATGTAACGAGCTTTCAGCTAATGACTCCCAAACCAGTTGGTCTTAGGGCATTAGGTGTTAAAACACCCTACGAGCTTAGTAATTCGGGTTGCAGATACTGATATATAGATAGTGCAATGTTTGATTCCCTTAAGCTTTTCTCCTCAACCCATGTAACAAGCATTGAGCCAATAGCTCCCAAGTCAGTTGACTTTTAGGGTATTAGGTGTTAAAACACCCCTTCGGGCTTAATTGCTTAGGTTAGGGAGGTTATGAAACCAAACTTATCTACATTTTTATTATCATCATGTTTTTTTTCTTTTTTTTTCTTTTGTTTTTTTTTCTTTTTGTTTTTTTGTTTTTTTTCTAATTATATACTATCCCTTTCCCTTAGTTGTTAGCTTTAACAAAAGAACATAAATAATGTAATAATCCATTGTGCAACCCACAATCATATGTTAAAATGTGTGTGTGTAAATTAAGGTTCAATAATACATGTTAAATGAGTATATGAGCAAAATTAAGTGATAATAATGCGAGAGTTTGTAAACCTGAATATTTCAAGAAGTATTATGATAAACCTTAATAAGAATGGTTACTAAGATGCGTCTCAACAGTCACTTTAACAAAAGAGCTCCTTTACTCTACCATCCTAGTAACAACAATTATACACATGCTTTATGAAATGGAAAACAATTTTTTTTTTATCAACTGCTACCCTGTCCCCCCAACCAAAACGAGACATTGTCCTCAATGTCCTAAAGTAGAAAGATAGAGTATAGAAGATATCACCTGAAATAATGAACACTAACAAACCTGAAACATACTGAAACAAAAATAAGAATTAACAAAACACAATAATAAAATAAAAAGACAAAAAAAAATACAAATGAAGACTCAAATCTAATCTAAGCTTTTTACGGCTTTCATTAGATGACCAATTTATGCAACTCATGAAGGGATCAATTACAAGAATGAAATATTGTAGTTGGTCAATCAATTGTTTAGCAGTAGCAACAGAGATTATGATTTGTCATGCAGAAGATGTTAGAAATTCCTGTTCCACAGCATGATCAAGAAAAGACAACAACTTATCATAATAACCATTAACATTTAACAAACCTATGGGTTTATGGTGAATGTGTAGTTGGGCCCAAGAGGAAATATGAAAGATCTCTTCCAATGTGCCTAGACTACCTAGTAAGGCAATAAAGGCATTAGCATGGCTAAACATTGCATTTATTCGAGCCGACATTGTGAAGACCTGAAGTTCCTCTCCAATTGTTTTTCCAATGATGTCCCCTTCTGTTAAAGCTTCGGGGACGACCCCCAAAACTTGACTACCTCCTAAAAATGTAGCTATTGACACACCTTCCATTAACCCTAGACTGCCTCCCCCATACACTAAATGAATCTTTCTCTCGGCTAGCACTTGACCAAGATGATTTGCTAATTCTAAAAACTCCTTTTCTTTCCTAGGACTAGATCCACCGAAAACACAAATACTTTTTATTTGATGACTTGAGGAACTTGTCATTTCTACACACTTTTAGATTTGTTGAATGTATGGGTTCTGTAGAAATGAAAGGAAGGAAGAGACGATTTTATAGATGAGAAATTAAAAAGACAATCATACTACCTATATGTAGGCCAGCTGGAGTCTCACATACTCTCTCTCTCTCTCTTTATTTATTTATTTATTTATTTTTGAAAAAGTATGTGTAATTACAGGTAGTTGTGATTGTAGCTCACATCTTCCCTTGGTTTTACATCCAAGAATAGCTTAAAAACCCTCTATGGGTTGGGCATAGGCTTCCCATCCAGTTTTCTTAAAAACTGGAAAACATGGTCTTTTTTAGTCACATTCCCAAGACTAAGTCGATCATGTTCTTTATGAAATAGTGACCATAAATCATGAATTACACGATGCACATCTCCATTAGGATGCGTCTCAAGAGACAATAGAAGATTATCTAAAGACACCTTACTTAGGCCATCCTTAATGAATTGTATTTTATCTTCACGGTTTATAGATATCATTCCTAAAGAACAACATTATGCATTACAAGTCCATCTAGCACATCGATGACATACTTTCAGTCATTTTGCACGTTTTGCACGACGTTTCTTTGCAAAAGTGCTTTTACCTGTTCCAGGCATGTGTGAAATGAAGGAGTTAGAGGACTCACCTGATAATCGGACCTTTGCTTCAATTAACCAGCGAATATCTTCAGGAATTCCATGATTCATTAACAATCTCAATCTTGCACATCTAGCACGATAAATTTTTATAATCGCATTCTGAGGTAGAGTGGGAAAATACTTTTTCAATTTTTCAAGATTAGTGTCCATTTTCAAATGAGAATTGGAAGAGAGATTCAAAGAATTGCACAAATATATACACAAATATCAGTAATTATGGGAAACTGAAAGAACCGACTTAAGTCACGGAGTACCGTTATCCGCCATTTGACCGGGGTGAGAGAAACTAGCAAAAATCACTCAAAAAGAAACACAAAAAAGAAAATGTGAGAAAAACAAAATAATCAACCTTTATCTACAAGATCATTCAAACCAGCTGATTCATTTTCACTAGGAAAATTATCAAAGTAAGCTTTCAAACGATGTCCATTTTCCTTAAAATCATTGTCATTCATTGAATTCTCAATATCACAGGCCCCATAAGGATTGGTCCATCTTAATCTTAGCTCTTTAGGGAATGCATAGAGTTGAGAATCATAAAACAAAACTTTTTGACCAGTGTCAATTTTTTGACAATTTTCACAAGTTTTGCAGAATGCATGTGTGTCCTTGAACATGGTGGGCCAATAAAATCCATTTTGAAAGATTTTTGCAGCAGTCTTTTTTGACGAGAAATAACTTCCACATGCTTCAGAATGACAAAGTTTAATGACACTACTTACCTCATTGTCGGGAATGAATCTTTGAAATATTTGATCAGGACAATATTTGAATAAGTTAGGGTCATCACAATAAAAGCTCTTCACTTCGTTCAAAAACTTTTCTTTGTCTTGGGTACTCCAATCAGCTAGCAAATCTCCTAAAGCAAGAAAATTAATATTTTTATCATACCAAGGCATTGAACTAAGAGAAAGTAAGGATTTGTTAGGAAAGTAATCATCGATTGGTGTGATGTCAGATGTCGAATCTGTTGTCACTGTTGACAAAAGATTCGCATCAACATTTTCGGTGCTTGTTTCATTCGTGATTTCTTCCTCAGAATAAACCATTTGCAAATCTTCAGTTTCATCCAATTCATTTTTACTTAAAGTAGATTCAAGTTGATCATAAACTAATTCATCAATATGATCTACTTCTTGTAAATCATTATCATCTCCAGGTTGCTTGCAAATGTTGAAAATATTCATCTCCAATGTCATGTTTCCAAATGATAGCTTCATCAGTCCATTCCTACAATTAATCAATGCGTTAGAGGTTGCAAGAAACGGACGTCCTAAAATAACAGGAAATGAATTACATGCTTCAACAGGTTCTGTGTCCAAGACAATAAAATCCACAGGATAAATGAATTTATCGACTTGTACTAACACATCTTCAATTATTCCTCTAGGCACTTTTACAGATCTATCGGCAAGTAAAAGAGATATAGAAGTTGGTTTTAACTCACCTAGATTGAGACTCTGAAAAACTGAATATGGAAGTAAATTCACACTAGCACCAAGATCAAGTAAGGCTCTTTCAATTTTATGCTCTCCAATAAAGCAAGAAATTGTAGGACAACCAGGGTCTTTATATTTCAAAGCATTATTATTCTGAAGAATAGCACTTACTTGTTCGGCTAGAAAGGCTTTCTTTTTCACATTCAGTTTCCTCTTCACAGTGCATAGATCTTTCAAAAATTTAGCATAGGAAGGAACCTGTTTAATAGCATCCAGCAAAGGTATATTGATCCTTACCTGTTTGAAAATTTCATAAATTTCAGAATTGTGATTGACTTTCCTTTGTTTGGTCATGGCTTGAGGAAATGGAAGTGCTGGCGGTGAATCAGTCGTTTCTTTGCAATTTTCAGATTCAACCCCTTCCTTACCCTCAAAGATTGACTCATCATCTTTCTCATAAGGTTCAAGAGAGGGTTTTTCAATAACCTTACCACTGCGCAGAGTAGTGACTGATTTGACTTGATCCATGTGTTGGCTTCCGGAACTACTTGCATTTGCATTGTATTGCCCTTTGGGATTTTGTTGTGTTTGAGATGGAAACTTACCTTTCTCTTGGAAACTGAGAGCAGATGTTAATTTTGCAAGAGTATCTTTAAAATCTGTCATGTTTTGAGCAAGTTGAGTATTGATTGTCTCTTGCTTTTCAATGAATGCATGCAATGTTTCCTCAAGATTTCTTCTAGGAGGTGGAGCATAAGGAGGTGCATATCCATGAGAATTTTGGAAATTATGGTGTGCTTGAAACGGTGGTTGTGAAGTTTGTGCATTGTCACTCTTCCAACTGAAATTTGGGTGATTCCTCCAACCAGGGTTGTATGTTTGGGAGTATGGGTTGTGGTTGGCCCTTTGAAAACTGTTTAAAGCATGGGCTTGTTCATGGAGACATTCTTTAAAAGAAGGCAAGGTTGGACAATCGTTGGTTGAGTGTTCATTTGTTTCACAGATTTGACACACAATGTTTTCAACAGATTTTAATTGACCACTCTTTTTCAATTCTAGTGCCTCGACTTTTCTAGCTAAAGATGCAAACTTGGCTTGAAGGTCATGATCTTCCCTAAGGTTGTACATACCTCCACTAGATGTATGAGGTTGAGTTTTACTCGGTGCCTCACAAGTACCCGCGGTGTCCCAATTTTGAGCATTTTCAGCTAACAAGTCTAAGTACTCCATTGCTTCATCAGGGTCTTTATCTTCAAAAGTTCCATTGCACATCAATTCAACCATTTGCCTATCTTTAGGTGTTAACCCTTCATAGAAATGTGAAACCAATCTCCATGTTTCAAAACCATGATGAGGGCAAGTACTAAGCAAGTCTCGATACCTATCCCAACATTGGTAAAATGTTTCTCCTGGTTTTTGAGTGAAAGTGGTGATTTGTCTCTTGAAAGAGTTTGTTCTATGAGATGGAAAAAACTTCTTTAAAAACTGTTGTTGCATTTCATCCCAAGCACGAATGGATCCTGGTCTTAAATTTTGTAGCCATGTTTTAGCTTTATCTTTTAATGAAAAAGGAAAAAGCTTTAATCTAATGGTGTTCATGCTACAATTTAAATTATTATATGTGTTGCAGACCTCCTCAAATTCCCTTAAATGCAAGTATGGATTTTCCAATTCCAAACCATGAAAAGAAGGTAAAAGTTGAATAATACCTGGTTTAAAATTAAAATGAGATGCATCAGGAGGAAAAACTATGCATGATGGTGCACTTGTTCTTGTGGGATTCATGTGGTCTCTAAGTGTTCTAGCACGGTTATTCTCATTATTCTCATTATGAAGTGATTGATTATCTTCTTCGGCCATATTTTCTGAAAATGATGAGGATACCCTACAAAGTCTACCACTTGATGTACGTGACCACACTCTCATGCACGTGTAGGAATAAAATAAAAAGAAGAACAAGAAAGCAAAAGAAGGAGGAAGAAAACAAAATAAAAAGAAACAAAAGAAAAGAAACAAAGTTATATACAAGAAAAGTGAAAAGAGAAAATAAAATAAATACTATAATTTATACAAGAACTTACCTCCCCGGCAACGGCGCCAAAAACTTGACACGACTAAAAGATTGATGTCTTCTCCCAAGTGCAGGAGTGTCGAAGTAATAAATAACCCGGCAAGACCGGGGTCGAACCACAGGGAGGTTAATTGTACAAATTATAAACAACAATTATAAAACAACAATAACAACAACAACAATAGTAATAATAATAATAATAATAATAATAATAATAATAGTAGTAGTAGTAGTAGTAGTAGTAGTAATAATAATAATAATAAAGAAAGAGAAGAAGAAGAAGATGATGAGAACTTTGAGATGGAATATTAATGTAACGATTAAACAATGATAATAACAAATGTCAAGGTTAGAGGTTCCACTAATGGTATATCAAACAAGTATAGTATAAACTCTTATTATTGAATTGGAAACCACACACAAAGGAGGTTCCAATCAGATTATATATTGTTAACATGATTACATTAGTCATCTTATTCAATTAATGCTAATACTTGTAAATCTCGTCAAGCATTCATGATTATAACTTATGTTAACAACAAATCAAGTTCCTTTCATAGCTCAGGTGTCGGTTATACCATACATTATGGGCTATGAAAGTGCCAAGCATTTGTTGTACCAAGTGTTATACAACATAAATCAAGATTAGTCATTTAACAAGCAAAGTATTAAAGAGTGAACAAGATAGCAAATATAAAACATGTTAGTATCAAACATTAAAGTCCATATTAAGTTTACATTATACTTATTCTTACACCATTAGTGTAACCTTTTCACCTTGACATAATTAACTTAGCTAGACATAATGAAAGAAAGCAAAATAGATAAACAAAATAAGAACATAAAAGTTAACTAAGTAAAGGAAAGGAAATGAAAGGCATAAACTTAATATTAATGAAAACAAAGCATAAAAAATACAAAGAGAGAAAGGAAGAGCATGATCTTGATCTGGAAATCAAGATGCCTAAATGCATGGCAAATGCCTCCTTTTATAGGCCAAAAATGGGAACTATTGATTTGATGACTAATTGATAAGTGGGTGACCAACTTTTGACTTGGTGACAATCCTTATCTTCTCTTGTCTGCCCAAAACGTCATTGATAACGTCAAAATTGGAGCCAGTTGTAAACATGAAAGTTGTAGGCAATTGTCTCAGCTTTCTTGTGTAAAAATTTCAGCTCATTTGGACTTCTAGAACTCCAGATATGGCCAAAATACCGAATAGTGCTCGGGCTGGAAGACAGATTCGGGCTTCTTTGTTGTTGCTACAATTTGGACTTGATAATGGCCTTTTTAGATCTTGGGCTCCATATGAAAGTTGTAGGCCTATGTCTTACCTTTCCATCCATATAAATTGGACCTAAATCTGAGATCTGTAGCTCCAGATATGACCCAATTACCGAACAGTGTTCCGGTTTGGATTGCACCGACATCTCTTTTCTAAGTTTGGCCATCTCTTTATCCTTGCAATTTAAGTTCTTCAAGTCATCAATCAATCCTTTCATTTATGTGATAGGCCTGCATTAAAAATAGACATTTACCATAAATTATAGGTATCTTATATTATTAGATACATTATTATAAAACATATTTTAGTTAAGGAGTTATTGATACTTCAAGTGCAAAATGATGATATAAAACCATGATAAAAATGCACTTTTAAGTACTAATCACACCCCCCAACCAGCTTATTACTAGTCCCTAGTAATCAAAGCGTTAAAATAGAAAACAAATTTGCAAATTTCACAAAGCAAGGTATTCATCATTTAACTTCCATTAGTCTATCCAGATAAACAAACTCTCATTAAATTTATATATCTGCTCAATACCTCTTAACAAGATATTAATAAACCTTTCTTTTGTGCTCAATGTATCAACACATAATTATGGGGCTTTTCTTGGAAGAAAACAAAATTTTTGTTCTAATGTTTAAGGTTAACTTCCTTGGGTTGGGATTACTATTTTTGTCTTTTTTTTTTTTTTTAACTCTATATACATATACTTTAAAAACATCATGCATCTTTAACCCATGTAATGAGCTTTCAGCTAATGACTCCCAGACCAGTTGGTCTTAGGGCATTAGGTGTTAAGACACCCCTACGAGCTTAGTAACTCGGGTCGCAGATACTGATATGTAGATAGTGCAATGTTTGATTCCCTTAAGCTTTTCTCCTCAACCCATGTAACAAGCGTTGGGCCAATAGCTCCCAAGTCAGTTGACTTTAGGGTATTAGGTGTTAAAACACCCCTTCGGGCTTAATTGCTTAGGTTAGGGAGGCTACGAAACCAAACTTATCTACATTTTTATTATCATCATTTTTTTTTCTTTTTTTCTTTTTTTTTTTTTTTTTTTTTTTTTTTTTTTTTTTTTTTTTTTTTTTTTTTTTTTTTTTCTTTTTAATTATATACAATCCCTTTCCCTTAGTTGTTACCTTTAACAAAAGAACATAAATAATGTAATAATCCAATATGCAACCCACAATCATATGTTAAAGTGTGTGTGTGTAAATTAAGGTTTAAAAATACATGTTAAATAAGTATATGAGCAGAATTAAGTGGTAACAATACGAGAGTTTGTAAACCTGAATATTTCAGGAAGTATTATAATAGACCTTGTTAAGAATGGTTACTAAGATGCGTCTCAAGAGTCACTTTAACAAAAGAACTCCTTTACTCTGCCATCCTAGTAACAACAATTATGCACATGCTTTATGAAATGAAAAACAATTTTTTTTTTATCAACTACTACCCTCTCCCCCCAACCAAAACGAGACATTGTCCTCAATGTTCTAAGGTAGAAAGATAGAGTATAGAAGATATCACCTGAAATAACGAACACTGACAAACCTGAAACACACTGAAACAAATATAAGAAACAACAAAACACAATAATAAAACCAAGCATGTGTATGTACAGGTAGTTGTGATTGTGGCTCACATCTTCCCTTGGTTTTACGTCCAAGAACGGCTTAAACGCCCTCTATGGGTCGGGGATAGGCTTCCCATCCAGTTTTCTTAAAAACTGGCAAACAGGGTCTTTTTTAGTCAGATTCCCAAGACTAAGTCTATCATGTTCTTTATGAAATAGTGGCCATAAATCATGAATTGCACGATGCACATCTCCACTAGGATGCGTCTCAAGAGTCAATAGAAGATTATCTAAAGACTCCTTACTCAGGCCATCCTTAATGAATTGTATTTTATCTTCACGGTTTATAGATACCATTCCTAAAGAACGACATTGTGTATTACAAGTCCATCTAGCACATCGATGACAGACATCCAGTCGTTTTGCACGACGCTTCTTTGCAAAAGTGCTTTTACCTGTTCCAGGCATGTGTGAAATGAAGTTAGAGGACTCACCTGATAATCGGACCTTTGCTTCAATCAACCAACGAATATCTTCAGGAATTCCATGATTCATTAATAATCTCAATCTTGCACATCTAGCACGGTAAATTTTTGTAATCGCATTCTGAGGCAGAGCGGGAAAATACTTTTTCAATTTTTCAAGATTAGTGTCCATTTTCAAATGAGAATTGGAAGAGAGATTCAAAGAATTGCACAGATATATACACAGATATCAGTAATTGTGGGAAACTGAAAGAACCGACTTAAGTCACGGAGTACCGTTATCCGCCATTTGACCGGGGTGAAGAAACTTGCAAAAATCACTCAAAAAGAAACAAAAATAAAATAAAATAAAATCAATATTTATATAAGAAACAAAAATAAAGTAAAATAAAATAAAATAAAATCAATCTTTATATACAGGATCACCCAATTCAATAGAGTTATGTTCAACTGAAAAATTGTCAAAGTAAACTTTCAGACGATGTCCATTTACCTTGAAAACATTGCCATTCTTTGGATTCTCGATGTCATAGGCCCCATATGGATACACATGTTTCACAATAAAAGGACCACTCCATCTTGATCTTAATTTTCCAGGAAATAAATGCAGTCGAGAATTATAAAGCAAGACTTTTTGACCAACATTGAAGGTTTTTCTATGTATTTTCTTGTCATGAAATTCTTTTATTCTTGCTTTATGAATTCTTGAATTTTCATATGCATCATTTCTTATTTCCTCAAGCTCATTTATTTGTAATTTTCGCAGTTGACTAGCATCATCCAGATTTGAATTGAAAGCTTTAATAGCCCAATAAGCTTTATGTTCAAGTTCCACAGGCAAGTGACAAGGTTTTCCATAGACTAGTCTATAAGGTGACATACCTAATGATGTTTTATAAGCAGTTCGATAAGCCCAAAGTGCATCATTAAGTCTTAAAGACCAGTCTTTCCTATTAGAGTTCACTGTTTTCTCCAAAATATGTTTGATCTCCCTATTAGCAAGCTCTATTTGTCCACTTTTTTAGGGTGATAAGGGATGACAACTTTGTGTGTGATTCCATATTTCTTCATTAAAGACTCAAATAGCTTGTTGTAGAAATGTGTTCCACCATCACTTATTATGGCTCGAGGGACTCCAAATCGACTCAAAATATTTTCTTTCAAAAACTTTATCACTGTTTTGTGATCATTGTTTCGACTTGGAATTGCCTCTATCCATTTTGAAACATAATCTATTGTGACTAATATGTATAAGAAACCAAATGATGAAGGGAATGGACCCATGAAATCTCTACCCCAGCAGTCAAATATCTCAATGACAATAATAGGATTTAAAGGCATCATGTGACGTTTTGAAATAGATCCCAACTTTTGACAATTTTCACAAGACTTGCAGAATGCCTATGAGTCTTTGAACATGGTGGGCCAATAAAATCCATTTTGTAAGATTTTTGCAGTTGTCTTTCTTGATGAGAAATGACCCTCATATGCCTAGAATGACAAAATTTAATGACATTACTTACCTCATTGTCAGGAATGCATCTTCAAAATATTTGATTAGGATAACATTTGAATAAATAAGGTCATCCCAATAAAAGTTCTTCACTTCATTCAAGAACTTTCTTTTATCTTGGGTACTCCAATGAGCTAGTAATTGTCCTGAAACAAAAAAATTGATAATAGTAGCAAACCAAGGCATTATAGAGACAAAAAGTAAAGATTCATCGGGAAAGTAGTCATCGATTGATGTAATGTCAGTTTTCGAATCTTTCGTCAATCTTGACAAGTGATATGCGACAACATTTTCGCTGCCTTTCTTATCTTTGATTGTGATATCAAATTCTTGAAGTAACAAAATCCACCGCACCAATCTAGCCTTAGAATCTTTCTTAGAAAGAAGATATTTCAAGGCTGCATCATCACCAAAAACAACAACAGGTGAGCCAACAAGATAAGACCTAAATTTTTCACATGCAAATACTACTGCAGGTAATTGTTTTTCAGTGGTGGTATAATTCATTTGAGCACTATTTAAAGTTTTACTTGTATAGTAAATTACATGAGGTTTCTTATCTTTTCTTTGTCCCAAAACAGCACCTACGACATAATCACTAGCATCACACATTATTTCAAAAGGTAACAACCAATCGGGAGGTTGAATGATAGGAGCACAAGTAAGCAAGTTTTTAATTTTAACAAAGGTTTCTTCACAATGTTCAGTCCATTCAAAAATAGTATCCTTTGTTAGAAGGTTACTTAAAGGCTTAGATATTACACTAAAATCTTTGATGAACCTTCTATAAAAACCAGCATGTCCCAGGAATGATCTAACATCTTTAAGAGATTTTGGTGTTGGCAAGTTTGCAATTAACTCAATTTTAGATTTGTCAACCTCAATTCCTTTTGATGAAACAATGTGACCAAGTACAATGCCGTTTGTTACCATAAAATGATATTTTCCCCAATTCAGCACAAGATTCTTCTCTTCACACCTGGTCAAAACCTTTTCTAAGTTAGTCAAACAATCATCAAATGAATCGCCAAAAACAGAAAAATCATCCATGAAAATCTCAAGAAAATGTTCAACCATATCACTAAATATACTAAGCATACATCTTTGAAAGGTGGCTGGTGATTAGTATTTAAAAGTGCATACATCTTTGAAAGGTGGCTGGTGATTAGTACTTAAAACTGCATTTTTATCAAGGTTTTATATCATCATTTTGCACTTGAAGTATCAATAACTCCTTAACTAAAACATGTTTTATAATAATATATCTAATAATATAAGATACCTTTAATTTGTGGTAAATGTTCATTTTAAATGTAGACCTATCACATAAATGAAAGGATTAATTGATGAATTTAAGAATTGAAATTGAAAGAATAAAGAGATGGCCAAACTTAGAAAAGAGATGTCGGTGCAATCCAAACCGGAACATTGTTCGGTAATTGGATCATATCTGGAGCTATAGATCTTAGATTTAGGTCTACTTTATATGGATGGAAAGGTAAGAAATAGGCCTACAACTTTTATATGGAGCCCAAGATCTAAAAAGGCCATTTTCAAGTCCAAATTGTTGCAACAACAAAGAAGCTCGAATATGTCCTCTAGCCCGAGCACTATTTAGTATTTTGGCCATATCTGGAGTGCTAGAAGTCAAGTTTGCACAACCTTAGGGAAGATCATGACCTCCAAGCCAAGTTTGCACCTTTAGCTAGAAAAGTTGAGGCACTAGAATTGAAAAAGAGTGGTCAATTAAAATCTGTTGAAAACATCACGTGTCAAATATGTGAAACAAATGAACACTCAACCAACGATTGTCCAACCTTGCCTTCTTTTAAGGAATGTCTCCATAAACAAGCCCATGCTTTAAATAGTTTCCAAAGGGCCAACCACAACCCATACTCACAAATATACAACCCTAGTTCGAGAAATCACCCAAATTTTAGTTGGAAGAGTGAGAACAACAATGCACAAACTTCACAACCACCATTTCAAGCACACCATAATTTCCAAAGTTCTCATGCATATGCACCTCTTTATGCTCCACCTCTTAGAAGAAATCTTGAGGAAACATTGCATGCATTCATTGAAAAGCAAGAGACAATCAATACTCAACTTGCTCAAAACATGACAGATTTTAAAGATACTCTTGCAAAATTAACATTTGCTCTCAGTTTCCAAGAGAAAGGTAAGTTTCCATCTCAACCACAACAAAATCCCAAGGGACAATACAATGCAAATGCAAGTAGTTCCAGAAGCCAACACATGGATCAAGTCAAATCAGTCACTACTCTGCGCAATGGTAAGGTTATTGAAAAACCCTCTCTTGAACCTTATGAGAAAGATGATGAGTCAATCTCTAAGGGTAAGGAAGGGGTTGAATCTGAAAATTGCAAACGAAAGACTGATTCTCCACCAGCACTTCCATTTCCTCAAGCCACGACCAAACAAAGGAAAGTCAATCACAATTCTGAAATTTTTGAAACTTTCAAATAGGTAAGAATCAATATACCTTTGCTGGATGCTATTAAACAGATTCCTTCCTATGATAAATTTTTGAAAGATCTATGCACTATGAAGAGGAAACTGAATGTGAAAAAGAAAGCCTTTCTAGCCGAACAAGTAAGTGCTATTCTTCAGAACAACAATGCTTTGAAATATAAAGACCCTGGTTGTCCTACAATTTCTTGCTTTATTAGAGAGCATAAAATTGAAAGAGCTTTACTTGATCTCGGTGCTAGTGTGAATTTACTTCCATATTCAGTTTTTTAAAGTCTCAATCTAGGTGAGTTAAAACCAACTTCTGTAACTCTTTTACTTGCCGATAGATCTATAAAAGTGCCTAGAGGAATAATTGAAGATGTGTTAGTACAAGTCGATAAATTCATTTATCCTATGGATTTTATTGTCTTGGACACACAACCTGTTGAAGTATTAATTCATTTCCTGTTATTTTAGGACGTCCATTTCTTGCAACTTCTAATGCATTGATTAATTGTAGGAATGGACTGATGAAGCTATCATTTGGAAACATGACATTGGAGATGAATATTTTCAACATTTGCAAGCAACCTAGAGATGATAATGATTTATAGGAAGTGGACTTTACTGAAAAATTAATTCATGATCAATTTCCAACCACTTCCAGTGAAATTGAGATTGATGAATTTGATGATTTGCAAATAATTTATTTTCAGGAAAAATTAAAGACAAGTAATTGGAGGCCACAAATTGAGGAATTGCCACCATGATCAAGTAAGTCCATTCCTTCAAGTGTTCAACCACCAAAACCTAATTTGAAGCCGTTGTCATCCAATCTCAAATACTCATTTTTAGGAGAAAATGAAACTTTTCTAGTAATAATCTCTTCCAAACTTAATGCACATCAAGAAGGTAAGTTATTACAAACTCTGAAAATGCACAAAAATGCATTAGGATGGACCATAGCTGATATAAAAGGAATTAGTCCTTTGATTTGTACACATAGAATTTATTTAGAGAAAAATGCTAAACCCTTTAGAGAAATGCAACGAAGGCTAAATCCTAATATGAAAGAAGTAATGAAAAATAAAGTCATTAAGCTTCTAGATAATGAAATCATTTATCCTATTTCTGACAGCAGATGGGTAAGTCTTACCCAAGTTGTAGCCAAGAAATCTGGAGTCACTATGATAACAAATGAGAACAATGAGTTAATTCCCACTAGAATTGTTACTGGTTGGCGCATGTGCATTGACTATAGGAAACTTAATTCAATGACTAGAAAAGATCATTTTCCTTTACCTTTCATGGATCAAATCCTAGAAAGAGTTGCAGGTCATGAATTTTATTGTTTCCTAAATGGCTATTCGAGTTACAACCAAATTGAAATTGCATTGGAAGATCAAGAGAAGACTACTTTCACATGTCCATTTGGTACTTTTGCATATCGAAGGATGCCTTTTAGATTATGTAATGCACCAGCCACATTTCAAAGATGCATGCTTAGTATATTTAGTGATATGGTTGAACATTATCTTGAGATTTTCATGGATGATTTTTCTATTTTTGGCGATTCATTTGATGATTGTTTGACTAACTTAGAAAAGGTGTTGACCAGGTATGAAGAGAAGAATCTTGTGCTAAATTGGGAAAAATGTCATTTTATGGTAACAAATGGCATTGTACTTGGTCACATTATTTCATCAAAAGGAATTGAGGTTGACAAATCTAAAATCGAGTTAATTGCAAACTTGCCAACACCAAAATCTCTTAAAGACGTTAGATCATTCCTAGGACATGCTAGTTTTTATAGAAGGTTTATCAAAGATTTTAGTGTAATATCTAAGCCTTTAAGTAACCTTCTAACAAAGGATACTATTTTTTAATGGACTGAAAATTGTGAAGAAGCCTTTGTTTAACTTAAAAACTTGCTTACTTGTGCTCCTATCATTCAACCTACCGATTGGTCATTCCCTTTTGAAATAATGTGTGATGTTAGTGATTATGCTGTAGGTGCTGTTTTGGGACAAAGAAAAAATAAGAAACCTTATATAATTTACTATGCAAGTAAAACTTTAAATAATGCTCAAATGAATTATACCACTAATTTACTATGCAAGTAAAACTTTAAATAGTGCTCAAATGAATTATACCACCACTGAAAAAGAATTACTTGCAGTAGTATTTGCATGTGAAAAATTCAGATCTTATCTTGTTGGCTCACCTGTTGTTGTTTTTAGTGATCATGCAGCATTGAAATATCTTCTTTCTAAGAAAGATTCCAAGGCTAGATTGGTGCGGTGGGTTTTATTACTTCAAGAATTTGATATCACAATCAAAGATAAGAAAGGCAGCAAAAATGTTGTCGCAGATCACTTGTCAAGATTGACGACAGATTCGAAAACTTACATCACACCAATTGATGACTACTTTCCCGATGAATGTTTACTTTTTGTCTCTACAATGCCTTGGTTTGCTACTATTGTCAATTTTTTTGTTTCAGGACAATTGCCAACTCATTGGAGTACCGAAGATAAAAGAAAGTTCTTGAACGAAGTGAAAAACTTTTATTGGGATGATCCTTATTTATTCAAATATTGTTCTAATCAAATATTTCGAAGATGCATTCCTGACAATGAGGTAAGTAGTGTCATTAAGTTTTGTCATTCTAAGGCATGTGGGGGCCATTTCTCGTCAAGAAAGACAACTGCAAAAATCTTACAAAGTGGATTTTACTGGCCCACCATGTTCAAAGACTCACATGCATTCTGCAAGTCTTGTGAAAATTGTCAAAAGTTGGGATCTATTTCAAAACGTCACATGATGCCTTTAAATCTTATTATTGTCATTGAGATCTTTGACTGTTGGGGTATAGATTTCATGGGTCTATTCCCTCCATCATTTGGTTTCTTATACATATTAGTCGCAGTAGATTATGTTTCAAAATGGATAGAGGCAATTTCAAGTCGAATCAATGATCACAAAACAGTGATAAAGTTTTTGAAAGAAAATATTTTGAGTCGATTTGGAGTCCCTCGAGCCATAATAAGTGATGGTGGAACACATTTCTGCAACAAGCCATTTGAGTCTTTAATGAAGAAATATGGAATCACACACAAAGTTGCCACCCCTTATCACCCTCAAACAAGTGGACAAGTAGAGCTTGCTAATAGGGAGATCAAACATATTTTGGAGAAAACAGTGAACCCTAATAGGAAAGACTGGTCTTTAAGACTTAATGATGCCCTTTGGGCTTATCGAACTGCTTATAAAACATCATTAGGTATATCACCTTATAGACTAGTTTATGAAAAACCTTGTCACTTGCCTGTGGAACTTGAACATAAAGCTTATTGGGCTATTAAAGCTTTCAATTCAAATCTGGATGATGCTAGTCAACTGCGAAAATTACAAATAAATGAGCTTGAGGAAATAAGAAATGATGCATATGAAAATTCAAGAATTCATAAAGCAAGAATAAAAGAATTTCATGACAAGAAAATACATAGAAAAACCTTCAATGTTGGTCAAAAAGTCTTGCTTTATAATTCTCGACTGCATTTATTTCCTGGAAAATTAAGATCAAGATGGAGTGGTCCTTTTATTGTGAAACATGTGTATCCATATGGGGCCTACGACATCGAGAATCCAAAGAATGATAATGTTCTCAAGGTAAATGGACATCGTTTGAAAGTTTACTTTGATAATTTTTCAGTTGAACATGACTCTATTGAATTGGGTGATCCTGTATATAAAGATTGATTTTTTTTGAGTGATTTTTGCTAGTTTCTCTCACCCTGGTCAATGGCGGATAATGGTATTCTGTGACTTAAGTCGGTTCTTTTAGTTTCTCACAATAACTGATATCTGTGTATATATTTGTGCAATTCTTCGAATCTCTCTTCCAATTCTCATTTGAAAATGGACACTAATCTTGAAAAATTGAAAAAGTATTTTCCCGCTCTACCTTAGAATGCGATTACAAAAATTTACCGTGCTAGATGTGCAAGATTGAGATTGTTAATGAATCATGGAATTCTTGAAGATATTCGCTGGTTGATTGAAGTAAAGGTCCGATTATCAGGTAAGTCCTCTAACTCTTTCATTTCACACATGCTTGGAACAGGTAAAAGCACTTTTGCAAAGAAACATCGTGCAAAACGACTGAAAATCTGTCATAGATATGCTAGATGGACTTGTAATGCACAATGTCATTCTGTAAGAATGACATCTATAAACCGTGGACTTGTAATACACAATGTCGTTCTTTAGGAATGGTATCTATAAACCGTGAAGATAAAATACAATTCATTAAGGATGGCCTGAGTAAGGAGTCTTTAGATAATCTTCTATTGACTCTTGAGACGCATCCTAGTGGAGATGTGCATCGTGCAATTCATGATTTATGGCCACTATTTCATAAAGAACATGATCGACTTAGTCTTGGGAATCTGACTAAAAAAGACCCTGTTTGCCAATTTTTAAGAAAACTGGATGGGAAGCCTATCCTCGACCCATAGAGGGCGTTTAAGCCATTCTTGGACGTAAAACCAAGGGAAGATGTGAGCCACAATCACAACTACCTATACATACACATGCTTTTTCAAAAGTAAATACATAAATAAATAAAGAGAGAGAAAGAGAGAGTGTGTGAGACTCTAGCTGGCCTACATATAGGTGGTATGATTGCCTTTCTAATTTCTCATCTATAAAATCCTCTCTTCCTTCCTTTCACTTCTACTCAACCCATACATTCAACAAATACAGAAGTGTGTAGAAATGGCAAGTTCCTCAAGCCATCAAATAAAAAGTATTTGTGTTTTTGGTGGATCTAGTCTTGGGAAAGAAAAGGAGTTTTTAGAATTAGCAAATCATCTTGGTCAGGTGCTAGCTGAGAGAAAGATTTATTTAGTGTATGGGGGAGGCAGTCTGGGATTAATGGGAGGTGTGTTAATAACTGTATTTTTAGGAGGTAGTCAAGTTTTCGGGGTCGTCCCCGAAACTTTAGCACAAGGGGACATCATTGGAAAAACAATTGGAGAGGAACTTCAGGTCTCCACAATGTCAGGTCGAATGAATGCAATGTTTAATCATGTTGATGCCTTCATTGCTTTACCAGGTGGTCTAGGCACATTGGAAGAGATCTTTCATATTTCCTTTTGGGCGCAACTGCACATTCACCATAAACCCATAGGTTTGTTAAATGTTAATGGTTATTATGATAAGTTGTTGTCTTTTCTTGATCATGCTGTGGAACAGGAATTTCTAACATCTTCTGCACGACAAATCATAATCTTTGTTGCTACTGCTGAATAATTGATTGACCAACTACAATCTTTCATTCCTGTAATTGATCCTTCCATGAGTCGCATAAATTGGTCAAATAAGCAAAGCCGTAAAAAGCTTAGATTAGATTTGAGCCTTCATTTGTGAATCTTTATGTCTTTTGGTTTTATTATTGTGTTTTGTTGTTACTTAAATTTGTTTTAGTGTGTTTCAGATTTGTCAATGTTCGTTATTTCAGGTGATATCTTCTATACTCTATCTTTCTACCTTTAAACATTGAGGACAATGTCTCATTTTAGTTGGGGGGAGAGGGTAGTAGCTAAAAAAAAAAAATTGTGTTTTCTACTTTATAAAGCATGTGCAAAATTGTTGTTACTATGATGGCAGAGTAAAGGAGCTCTTTTGTTAAAGTGACTCTTGAGACGCATCTTAGTAACCATTCTTAACAAGGTCTATTATAATACTTCTTGAAATATTCAGATTTACAAACTCTTGCATTATTATCACTTAATTCTGCTCATATACTCATTTAACATGTATTCTTAAACCTTAATTCTCACACACACACTTTAACATATGATTGTGGGTTGCATATTGGATTATTATATTATTTATGTTCTTTTGTTAAAGGTAACAACTAAGAAAAAGGGATTGTATATAATTAAAAAAAAAAAGAAAAAAAAATAAAAAAAATAATAATAATAAAAATGTAGATAAGTTTGGTTTCGTAGCCTCCCTAACCTAAGCAATTAAGCCTCAAGGGGTGTTTTAACACCTAATATCCTAAAGTCAACTGACTTGGGAGCTATTGGCCCAACGCTTGTTACATGGGTTAGGGAGAAAAGTTTAAGGAAATCAAACATTGCACTATCTACATATCAGTATCTGCGACCCGAGTTACTAAGCTCGTAGGGGTGTCTTAACACCTAATGCCTTAAGACCAACTAGTCTGAGAGTCATTAGCCGAAAGCTCGTTACATGGGTTAAAGATGCATGGTGTTTTTAAATTATATGTATATATATTTAAAAAAAAAGAAAAAAAAAGAGAAAAAAAATAATAATCCCAACCCAAGGAAGTTAACCTTAAACATTAGAACAAAAAATTTGTTTTCTTCCAAGAAAAGCCCTATAATTATATGTTGATACATTGAGCACAAAAGAAAGGTTTATGCATATCTTTTTAAGAGTTATTAAACAGGTATTTAAATTAACGAGAGTTTGTTTATCTGGATAGATTAATGGAAGTTAAATGATGAATACCTTGCTTTGTGGAATTTGCAAATTGTTTTTCTTTTTTTAACGCTTTGATTACTAGGGACTAGTAATAAGCTGGTTGGGGGGTGTGATTAGTACTTAAAAGTGTATTGTTATCAAGGTTTTATATCATCATTTTGCACTTGAAGTATTAATAACTCCTTAACTAAAGCATGTTTTATAATAATATATCTAATAATATAAGATACCTTTAATTTATGGTAAATGTTCATTTTAAATGCAGGCCTATCACATAAATGAAAGGATTGATTGATGAATTTAAGAACTGAAATTGAAAGGACAAAGAGATGGCCAAACTTAAAAAAGAGATGTCGGTGCAATCCAAACCGGAACACATGTGCGGTAATTGGGTCATATCTCGAGCTGTAGATCTCAGATTTAGGTCTATTTTATATGAATGGAAAGGTAAGACTTATGCCTACAACTTTCATATGACTTAAAAAGGTTATTTTCAAGTCCAAGTTGTAGGAACAACAAAGAAGTCTGAATCTGTCTTCCAGCCCGAGCACTGTTCAGTGTTTGGCCCATATCTGGAGTTCTAGAAGTTCAAATGATCTGAATATTTTACACAAGAAAGCTGAGACAATTTTCTACAACTTTCATGTTTTCAAGTGGCTCCAATTTTGACGTTATCAATGATGTTTTGGGTAGACAAGAGAAGATAAGGATTGTCACCAAGTCAAGAGTTAGCTAACCACTCATCAATTAGTCATCAAATCAATAGTTTCCAATTTTGGCCTATAAAAGGAGGCATTTGCCACGCATTTAGGCATCTTGGTGTCCAGATCAAGATCATGCTCTTGCTTTCTCTCTTTGTATTTTTTTGTAATGTTTATGCTTTGCTTTCATTAATATCAAGTTTATGCCTTTCATTTCCTTTCCTTTACTTAGTTAACTTTTATCTTATTTATGTTCTTATTTTGTTTATTTTTTTTCTTTCATTATGTCTAGCTAAGTTTATTATGTCAAGGTGAAAAGGTTACACTAATGGTGTAAGAATAAGTATAGTGTAAACTTAATATGGACTTTAATGCTTGATACTAACATGTTTTGTATTTGTTATCTTGTTCACTATTTAATATTTTGCTTGTTAAATGACTAATCTTGATTTATGTTGTATAACACTTGGTCCAACAAATGCTTGGCACTTTCATAACCCATACTGTATGGTATAACCGACACCAAACTATGAAAGGAACTTGATTTGTTGGTAACCTAAGTTATAATTATGAATGCTTGACGAGATTTCCAAGTATTAGCATTAATCGAATAAGATGACTAATGTAATGATGTTAACAATCTATAATCAGATTGGAACCTCCTTTGTGTGTGGTTTCCAATTGAATAATAAAAGTTTATACTATACTTGTTTGATATACCATTAGTGGATCCTTTAACATTGACATTTGTGACAATCCTTATCTTCTCTTGTCTGCCAAAAACGTCATTGCTAACGTCAAAATTGGAGCCAGTTGCAAACATGAAAGTTGTAGGCAATTGTCTCATCTTTCTGGTGTAAAAAATGCAGCTCATTTGGACTTCTAGAACTCCAGATATGGCCAAAATACCGAACACTGCTCGGGCTGGAAGACAGATTCGGGCTTCTTTGTTGTTGCTACAATTTGGACTTGATAATGGCCTTTTTAGATCTTGGGCTCCATATGAAAGTTGTAGGCCTATGTCTTACCTTTCCATCCATATAAATTGGACCTAAATCTGAGATCTGTAGCTCCAGATATGACCCAATTACCGAACAGTGTTCCGGTTTGGATTGCACTGACATCTCTTTTCTAAGTTTGACCATCTCTTTATCCTTGCAATTTAAGTTCTTCAAGTCATCAATCAATCCTTTCATTTATGTGATAGGCCTGCATTAAAAATAGACATTTACCACAAATTATAGGTATCTTATATTAGATACATTATTATAAAACATATTTTAGTTAAGGAGTTATTGATATTTCAAGTGCAAAATGATGATATAAAACAGTGATAAAAATACACTTTTAAGTACTAATCAGTATTCAAGAAGCGAAAGTGGATGATCTTCGATATTCAGGCCTGCATTATACTTGGTCGAATCAATGTCCTGAGAATCTGATTATGCGGAAACTAGATAGAGTGCTTGTCAATAAGAAATGGAATCTGAACTTCCCCTTTTCAGAAGCGAGATTTTTGTCATCGGGTATATCAGACCATTCTCCTATGGTGGTAAAGGTTACTGGTGATTATCAGAAAATAAAGAAACCATTCAGATTCTTTGATATGTGGATGGACCATGACGAGTTCATGCCCTTGGTGAGGAAAGTATGGGAACACAATTCGGGGGGTTGTCCAATGTATCAGCTGTGTTGCAAGCTAAGAAAACTAAAACGGGAATTGAAACTTTTCAATATGACTCACTTCTCCAACATTTCAGATATAGTCAAAGATGCGAAAGATGAAATGGATAAGGCTCAACAGGCTCTCCATACAGCACATGGGAATCCAACTTTGTGCATGCGAGAAAGGGATGCTGTACGTAACTACGCTTCTATCGTCAAGGCCGAAGAGAGTTTTTTCAAACAGAAGTCAAGGATACAGTGGCTTAGCTTGGGGGATCAGAATACTGGCTACTTTCACAAATCAGTAAATGGAAGACAGCATAGAAATAAACTTCTTTCACTTACAAAGGAGGATGGAGAGGTTGTCGAAGGACATGAGGCAGTTAAATCAGAAGTCGTTGCGTACTTCCAGCGTGTGTTAAGAGTGGAACAGATGCCTAGGGTTCTGAATGAGGAAGAGATGGAATCGGCAATTAACTTGAAACTGTCTTCAACGCAACAACATGTATTAGCACAAGATGTAACAAGGGAGGAGATTAAGCATGCTATGTTTAGTTTGAAGAACAACAAAGCCCCTGGTCCGGATGGATTTAACGCAGGTTTCTTCAAAAGAATGTGGCACATAGTTGGGGAGGATGTAATCAATGCTATTAGCTCCTTCTTTCATACTCGGAGAATGCTTAAAGAAATGAATGCTACATCCATTTCCCTTATTCCTAAAGTTGCCAATCCTACGAGGTTGACAGATTTTCGTCCTATATCTTGCTGCAATACCGTGTACAAATGCATCGCTAAGATTCTAGCTGGGAGAATCACAGCTGTTTTGCCATCCTTAGTAGGTCCGTATCAGACAGCTTTTATCTCTGGACGGAGAATCAGCGACAACATTCTTTTATCTCAGGAACTAATGAAAGGCTATCATAAATCTACGGGACCTGCCCATTGTGCTATGAAAGTAGATCTGATGAAGGCTTATGACTCGGTTCGGTGGGATTTCGTTGATGTTATGTTAAGAAAAATGGGATTCCCTAGAACAGTCATTGACTGGATTATGGTTTGTGTTACATCATGTCAATTCTCTATCAACGTCAATGGTGAGCTTGCAGGTTATTTTCAAGGGGGGAGAGGGCTGCGACAAGGGGATCCACTTTCTCCATATTTGTTTGTCCTATGTATGGAAATCCTTTCGGGGCTATTCTACAAGATGAGTGCCAACCAAAACTTCAAATTCCACTAGAGATGCAAGAAGGACAACATTTCTCATCTTTGTTTTGCTGACGACTTGATGATTTTTAGCAAAGGAGATGTAAACTCAATTCGTATGATCAAAACTATGCTCACAAAGTTTCAAGACCTATCAGGTCCGTATCCAAATCCAAATAAAAGTGACATCTTCTTAAGCGGTGTGTTAAATGCTGAGAGGGAAGAGATTATTCATGTTCTTGGGTTTGCAGAGGGGGAGCTCCCTATGAAATATTTGGGAGTGCCTCTTATCTCGTCCAGACTAAAGGTTGTTTATTGTAAGGGTCTCGTGGATCGAATCACCTCTAAAGTTCGACATTGGACTTGTAGAACACTCTCGTATGCAGGACGAGTACAACTGATTAATTCAGTTTTATTTTCCATCCAGGTCTATTGGGCATCTCTCTTCCTCTTACCTGGGCAAGTCATAAAAAGTGTGGAGCAAATTATGAGATCCTTTCTTTGGTCAGGTTCAGATATGAGAACTACTGGGGCTAAAGTGGCTTGGGATCAAGTATGTCTTCCAAAAAAGGAGGGGGGGCTAGGAATAAAGAGGATAACAGAATGGAACAAGATTGCTTTGTTGAAACACATTTGGAACCTGTGCAATGACTCAGATGGCTCAATCTGGTCTACTTGGATTAGATGTAATCTGTTGCGAGGTAGGAATTTCAGGACAATCAAGACGCCACAGAATTGCTCTTGGGCATGGAGAAAGATTCTAAAGTTCAGATCCTTAGCATGGCCGAAGATGAAGTACATCATAGGGGATGGCAGGACAACTTCTCTATGGTTTGACAATTGGCATCCTCACAGCCCGCTCGCAGATTCTTACGGCGATAGATTCATCTATGATTCAGGTATGGAAAAGAACGCGAAGGTGAATATGCTGATTCATAACTCAGAATGGAAAATTCCTACCACTCACGCTATTGGCTGGCACCCCATTGTAGAAGCTATTCCTTCCAATTCTAAACCAATGATAGGGCAAAATGATGAGATTGTTTGGCTGGATTCACCAAATCACAGATTCTCGATCAAAATAGCTTGGGAACAACTAAGATTTCATCATACGATGGTCGAATGGCATGACATTGTGTGGTTCAAGAATGCTGTTCCAAGACATTCGTTTCTTCTTTGGGTGGCTGTCCAACAGAAACTCACAACTCAAGATAGACTTCATCGATTTGGTATACATTGTCCCAATAGATGCTCACTCTGTCTCCACAACAACGAAGATCACAACCACTTGTTCTTTGAATGCTCCTATACTAAAGCGATTTGGTGGGATGTTTGTGACAGATGCAACATTCCAAGAATGACAAAAGGATGGGATGAATGGATTCGATGGGCCACTGTCACTTGGCATGGCAAAAGTTTCGTCAATTTTTCTCGTAAACTTAGTTTTGCAGCTACAGTGTATCATATATGGCAAGAAAGGAATGCAAGGACCTTTGCTGGAATATCTAGAACTCAGAATTTGGTCTATCATCAAATTGAATGTATCATCCGTGATAAGCTGGTTTTGATGAGGAACGTTCTACCAACAAATGAAAATAAAAGAATCCAACGAGCCTGGAGGGTTAATAACATAGATTCTTCATTTGATATTTAGCTGGTTGTATTAGTTTCCCTAACGAATCAAGTTAGGTCTTGAGTTTTCAGTTCGGTGGTAGCATGTAGCCTTTTTTTTTTTGGTAAGTTGACGTATATATTAAAGGAAAACGATACAAAGATTATAAGGGGCATACCCCAGATTTACAATGAGAACAGAAACGTAAAACAACAGAGGGCTACATGCTAGCCACCGAACTGAAAACTCAAGACCTAACTTGATTCGTTAGGGAAACTAATACAACCAGCTAAATATCAAATGAAGAATCTATGTTATTATCCCTCCATGCTCGTTGGATTCTTTTATTTTCCTCTGTTGGTAGAACATTCCTCATCAAATCAAGCTTATCACGGATGATACATTTGATTTGATGAAAGACCAAATTCTGAGTTCTAGATATTCCAGCAAAGGTCCTTGCATTCCTTTCTTGCCAGATATGATACACTGTAGCTGCAAAACTGAGTTTACGAGAAAAATTGACGAAACTTTTGCCATGCCAAGTGACAGTGGCCCATCGGTGGTAGCATGTAGCCATCTATTGTTTTACGTTTCTGTTCTCATTGTAAATCTGGGGTATGCCCCTTATAATTTTTGTATCGTTTTCCTTTAATATATACGTCAACTTACCAAAAAAAAAAAGAAGATGTAATCAACGCTGTTAGCTCCTTATTTCAAACTCGTAGAATGCTTAAAGAAATGAATGTTACATCCATTTCCCTTATTCCTAAAGTTGCTAATCCTATGAGGTTGATAGATTTTTATCCTCTATCTTGCTGCAATACAGTGTACGAATGCATCGCTAAGATTTTAGCTGGGAGAATCAAAGCTATTTTGCCATCCTGAATAGGTTCGTGTTAGACTGTTTTTTATTTCTGAATGGAGAATCAATGACAACATTCTTTTGTCTTAGGAACTAATGAAAGGCTATCAAATCTATGGGACATGCTCATTGTGCTATGAAAGCAGATCTGATGAAGGCTTATGACTCGGTTCGATGGGATTTCATTGATATTGTGTTAATAAAAATGGGATTTTATAGAACAGTCATTGATTGAATCATGGTTTGTGTTACATCATGTCAATTCTCTATCAACGTCAATGGTGAACTTACAAGTTGTTTTCAAGGAGGGAGAGTGCTGAGACACGGTGATCCACTTTCTCCATGTTTGTTCGTCCTATATATGAAAATCCTTTCGGGGCTACTCTGTAAGATGAGTGCCAACCAAAACTTCAAGTTCCACTGGAGATTGAAAACGAACAACATTTCTCATCTTTGTTTTGCTGACGACTTGATGATTTTTAGCGAAGGGGGTGTAAACTCAATTCGTATGATCAGAACTGTGCTCACAAAGTTTCAAGATCTATCAGGTCTGTATCCAAATCCAAACAAAAGTGACATCTTTAGCGGTGCGTTAAATGCTGAGAGGGAACAAATTATTAGTATTCTTGGGTTTAGAGAGGGGGAGCTTGCTATGAAATATTCGGGTGTGCCTATTATCTCGTCCAGACTAAAGGCTATTTATTGTAAGGACCTCATAGATCAAATCACCTTTAAAGTTCGACATTGGACTTATAGACATTTTCGTATGCAGGATGAGTACAATTGATTAATTCAGTTTTATTTCTCATCCAGGTCTATTGGGCATTTCTCTTCCTATTACCTAGGCAAGTATTAAAAAATATCGAACAAATTATGAGACCCTTTCTTTGGTTAGGTTCAAATATAAGAACTACTAGGGCTAAAGTGGCTTAGGATCAGGTATGTCTTCTAAAAGAGAAGGGGGGGCTAGGAATGAAAAGGATAATAGAATGGAACAAGATTGCTTTGTTGAAAAACATTTGAAACCTCTGTAATGACTCAAATGGCTCAATCTGGTCTACTTGGATCAGATCCAATTTGTTGCGAGGTAGGAATTTTTGGACAATCAACATGCTAGAGAATTGCTCTTGGGCTTGGGGAAAGATTCTAAAGCTCAGATTCTTAGTATGGCCGAAGATGAAGTACATCAAAGGAGATGGCATGACAACCTATATATGGTTTGACAATTGTCATCCTCATAGCCTGCTCGCGGATTCTTACGGTGAAAGATTCATCTATGATTCATGTATGGAAAAGAACGCGAAGGTGAATGTTCTGATTCACTCAAGCTATTGGCTGGCACCCCATTGTAGAAGCTATTCCTTCCAATTCTAATCCTAAGATGGGGCAAAAGGATAAGATTTGTTTGGTTAGATTCGCCAAATCACAGATTCTCGATCAAAGTAGCTTAAGACCAACTAAGAATTCATCATCAGATGGTTGAATGACATGACATTGTGTGGTTCAAGAATGTTGTTCCAAGACATTCATTTCTTCTATGGGTGGCTGTCCAACAGAAACTCACAACTCAAGATATACTTCATCATTTGGTATACATGGTCCTAATAGATGCTCACTCTATCTCCACAACAATGAAGATCATCACCACTTATTCTTTGGACGCTCCTATGCTAAAGCGATCTAATGGGATGTTTTGTGACAAATGCGACATTACAAGAATGACACAAGGCTGGGATGAATGGATTCAATGGGCCACTTTCACTTGGCATGATAAAAGTTTCATCAATCTTTCTCATAAACCGAGTTTTGCAACTACAGTGTATCATATCTGGCAAGAACGGAATTCAAGGACCTTTGCAAGAATGTCTAGAACTCCGAATTTGGTCTTTGATCAAATCGAAGGTATCATTCATGATAAGCTTGTTTTGATGAGGAACGTTTTACCAACATATGAAAACAAAAGGATCCAAAGAGCTTGGAGGGTCAATAACATAGATCGTATCGATGGAGAGACGGGGCAACAAGGCTGGTACAAGCACCCAAGATGTGAGGAAGGTTAGGACTAAATTGAAAGCAAGTAGTGGTAGTAGGGCCAAAAGGGCAAGGTGCTGATTATGAGGATTTTGTGGAGGATGTTGATGATATTTATAATGGTGGTTTTAAGGATGAGGCTATAGGTCATTGGGAAGATTTTTGGCAATGTAGAAACCGAAGGGATTTTAGGAATAGAACTAGGGGTTAATCTGGCCCAAGGTGAAATTTACATAATGTTGGGGACATGATGATAGATATTCAAAGGTAAAGAAGATGGAAGATGATATAGAATCAATAAGGCAACAGATTAGTGGGTTGATCGGAGGAGATTCACTATGAGTATGGAGTAGAAACCGAGGTTTTTAGTTTCAAATATTTATGCTTATAATGCATTTTTAACGATAATGAACGTGAGGTTGAATGACTTACAAAGGTTTATAAAGAAACAAATAAAAAAAGTGAAGAATGGAGAGCTCCAATTCAGTGTCATAAAGATAAAAATAAAAATAAAAAAGGGTAGCAGTGGTTATCATTAAAAAATATACACACAAGTAAATGACAAGATGTGTTTATTTGAAATTATTATCGGTTACTACATTTATATAATGTTGTTATAGGCAATTGTGTGCAAGAAAAGAACTCCAATAACTGAAACAAAAGGCTAAGGAATTGTCCATCGAACCTGTTTGTGATTCAAGGATGAATCATCTTAAAGAGACAGGAAATTATGACTGTTGTCGTGAAATTAGACAATTATGCATTTTATTTTAGAATCTGAATCTGATTATTTTTTCATTGCTCAAATCGTATCATTCATACATAGAACTTAATGGAACACACAAATGATTCTCTTTAAACAAATACACATCAAGTCCATGGAACTTATCAAAAGTCGAAGTTTCACAAGCATTGTACACATAAGCAAAATCATTATCATTCTAGTACAATTCTTTTGTGTTCAAATCCTAGAAATCTAGCATCTAAAATAGATAAAAAAAAAAAAAATACTTGCGTGATAGTGTATCAGCCACAATGTTTTCTTTATCAAGTACTTCAATTATTCATATGAAAATGTTTCAATAAATTCATCTCATTTGGCATGTCTCTAACTCAACTTACCTAGCCCTTTCAAGTACTTCAATGATTCATGATTTGAATGTATCATGAACTTCTTGGGCCATAGGTAATGTTGTCACGTCTCTAAAGTTCTTACCCTACATAGAACTCCTTGTCATATATAGATAATTCAAGGCTGCCCCATTAAGTTTCTCACTAAAATATACAATGGTCCTCCTATCCTTCATTAACATATCTCCTATACCTATACCTGAAGCATTGTATTCAACTTTAAAAGCTTTATTAAAATCTAGCGATGCTAAAATTGGTGCTGCAAAAAGTTTTTCCTTCAATAAATTAAAAGTTTTAACTTGTTTATCATTTCATTTAAATCTAACAGTCTTTTTTCATAATTTTAGTTAAAGGTGTTGCAATAGTACTAAAATCCTTCACAAACCTTCTATAAAAGCTAGCAAGTCCATGAAAACTCCAAACCTCTGTCATAGACTTAGGTTCAGGTCAATTTCAGATGGCTTTAAGCTTCTTTTCATCCATCTCAATACCCTACGAAGTTACTACATATCTAAGAAACACAATTTTCTCCATACAAAAGTACACTTAATCTTAAATGCACGCAAAACAATAAATACACGAAAACAAGAGTTATCAATCTCATGAACGTGCCAGGTGTATTTGTAAGCCTAAATGACATGACTAACCATTCATACAAATCATGTTTAATCTTAAATGTTGTTTTTCATTCATCACCTTTCATCTTAATTTGATGGTACCCACTTTCTAAGTCAATTTTAGAAAAAACTTGCTCCATATAATTCATCCAATTTTTCATCAAGCCTAGGGATATGATAATGCGAACCTCGTAATCACATGGTCATGTAACTCACAATCAAGATTTAGACCTGATCTCGGAAATCCAAAATAGGTCTCATAGGAGTGTGACATAATAGAAACCTCCCACAAGACACCAACATTATTGGAATGAGTAGAATGATGCCACGAAACCAGTTAATCTTTGATAAGTCAGATTCAATTAGTTCAAGAACTGAAGAAATCAAGAATCACCCTCACATGTTAAAACTGAAAAATTTAGAAGTAATAATCATCAAAACTATTGAAATTTTGGCTTACATGAGTTTAAATAGTTCTTAAAAAATTAACCTTAATGGACCCCTTACGTGGACTTATATGAGGTCCACTCAAAACTGACCCAAAATCCTCAACTGAAAAGCCCATAACTTAATCCAAACAGGCCTTGGATCCTAACTAAAAAAAAGGTATAAATTAAGCCCAAATAAGCCTTGGATTGTAGCTAATAAAATAAAATAAAGCTCCTGATATTAAATCCATGATCTTCCATGAGAAGAAGAGGAAGTAACATATTACGTAACTAATTCGAGGCTTATTTATAGCCTTACATACAACCTCTTAATCCTAGAAACAAAAGAAAAAGGTAGGGTTTTCAATTTGTAGCGGGATTCTTTTGTTTCCTTCATTGTCCTCTGATTAGTAAATAGAAGTGCATTTTTATCATGGTTTTATATCATCATTTTGCACTTGAAGTATCAATAACTCCTTAACTAAAGCATGTTTTATAATAATATATCTAATAATATAAGATACCTTTAATCTGTGGTAAATGGTCATTTTAAATGCGGGCCTATCACATAAATAAAAGGATTGATTGATGACTTTAAGAACTTAAATTGCAAGGGCAAAGAGATGACCAAAATTAGAAAAGAGATGTTGGTGCAATCCAAACCGGAACACTGTTTGGTAATTGGGTCATATCTGGAGCTATAGATCTTAGATTTAGTTCTACTTTATATGAATGGAAAGGTAAGACATAGGCCTACAACTTTCATATGGAGCCCAAGATCTAAAAAGGCCATTTTCAAGTCCAAATTATTGCCACAACAAAGAAGCCCGAAGTTGTCCTCCAGCCCGAGCACTGTTCAGTATTTTGGCCATATCTAGAGTTCTAGAAGTCCAAATGAGCTGAATTTTTTACACAAGAAATCTGAGACAATTGCAATAAAACTGGATAGTTGCACATTTTACATAAAAATCTGAATTTTACCTTGCTTGGATTATATCAATTACCATCCTTAATATGCTAGAATCAGATTTTTCACCCTTAAAAAATCCTAAATAAACTTGAAAAAATCTAATTTGGAAAATTTATGTTGCTGCCCCCTTTGATGTCCTTGATTAGCTTGGATTTCCTTGTTTAACTTGGACAAATAAGAAAACAAATTTCCTCGTTGCTGATCAACACTGTGTGATCAAGGAGTCAAGAGATTGGAGAGAGAGAGAGATTAGAGATCAAACTGTCGGAGCTAGATCTACTCCGTCCACCGTTGGATCATCCTCATTTCTTACTATGCGGTTCATTCCAGCCTTCTAGAAACATTGACCGAATGGATCTTCATTCCAATCAACGAGGTGGGAGATATTGATCTCGTAATATTTCTACTGTTCTGCATTTTTAGTTGCAGCAGCGTGAATTGGGTTTTGTTGAATCTTGATCTTCTTTGTTCACCGTTGGATCGTCACCATTTTTTAGTATGTTGTTCGTCAGAACATACTCTACAGCTTGACCGCACGGATCATCATTCCAATCAATAATCACAAAGATACTGGCCTCGTAATTCTGTAATTCTCTTCTCCCTTCATGAACAAATCTGAATCTTGTTGTTTCTGAGATTACATTGTTGTTGTTTCTGAGCTTAGGTTACGTCTTAGACTCAGTTTCTCTTCTTAGAATTTGGTATCTCTAGTATTTGTATGCTGCCATAATGTCCTTATGTTCTGCTGTGGATTCTGTTCCAATGGTTACCTCTAACAATGAACAACACAATGAAGTCAAGTCTGGACATATATTAAGATTAGAGCTACAAGATATGTTGAACAGCCATGGGATGAGGATTTCTCAGTTTACTAATGTTAATCAAGCTGATTCTGAAGCTAGCATAGAGAAGAAACACTCTAATTCCCAAGCTTCTAATGTTGTTTCAGAAATGAATCATGTGTTGGGTTCTAAAGTTGATGAGTTGAAGGTAGGGTCTCAGCAACAAGACCAGCAAAATCATCGCCCCAAATTGAATTTTTTAAATGCTTTGAAGGGTTCTGATGTTGATAACAATGAGGGTACCAAGAACCTTGGTATTTCTCTAGTTCGTAATCTGCATTTTGCTCCCCCTGCTATGACTGATGGTCGTGTGACAGTAGCTCCTCCACTTGATGTGTTTGAGGATGGCTGCGAACTTTGGAAATCCACCCTAGTTGGTCATTTTGTGGGTCAGAAATTACCATATCCCGTTGTTAATTCTATTGCCAAAAGAATCTGGGGCTCCTACGGTCTATCAGAAGTTTTATCTTCGGATAATGGTTTCTTCCTATTCACTTTTGATTCTGTTGATCATGCCACTAATGTGCTGGAAAGAGCCCCATGGCACATGGCAAGCAGACCTTTGGTGCTTAAACGTTGGCAACCGAACATGCAATTTTTGAAAGGTGATTTGGTCAAAGTTCCGGTATGGGTTAGGCTGTATAATGTTCACTTATAAAGGAGGATGGAGAGGTTGTCGAAGGACATGAGGCAGTTAAATCAGAAGTCGTTGCATACTTCCAGCGTGTGTTAAGAGTGGAACAGATGCCTAGGGTTCTGAATGAGGAAGAGATGGAATCGGCAATTAACTTGAAACTGTCTTCGACGCAACAACATGTATTAGCACAAGATGTAACAAGGGCGGAGATTAAGCATGCTATGTTTAGTTTGAAGAACAACAAAGCCCCTGGTCCGGATAGATTTAACACAGGTTTCTTCAAAAGAATGTGGCATATAGTTGGGGACGATGTAATCAACGTTGTTAGCTCCTTCTTTCAGACTCGGAGAATGCTTAAGGAAATGAATGCTACATCCATTTCCCTTATTCCTAAAGTTGCAAATCCTACGAGGTTGACAGATTTTCGTCCTATATCTTGCTGCAATACCGTGTACAAATGCATTTCTAAGATTCTAGCTGGGAGAATCAAAGTTGTTTTGCCATCCTTAGTAGGTCCGTATCAGACAGCTTTTATCTCTGGACGGAGAATCAGCGACAACATTCTTTTGTCTCAAGAACTAATGAAAGGCTATCATAAATCTACGGGACCTGCCCGTTGTGCTATGAAAGTAGATCTGATGAAGGCTTATGACTCGGTTCGGTGGGATTTCGTTGACGCTACGTTAAGAAAAATGGGATTCCCTAGAACAGTCATTGATTGGATTATGGTTTGTGTTACATCATGTCAATTCTCTATCAACGTCAATGGTGAGCTTGCAGGTTATTTTCAAGGGGGGAGAGGGCTGCGACAAGGGGATCCACTTTCTCCATATTTGTTTGTCCTATGTATGGAAATCCTTTCAGGGCTATTCTGCAAGATGAGTGCCAACCAAAACTTCAAGTTCCACTGGAGATGCAAGAAGGACAACATTTCTCATCTTTGTTTTGCTGATGACTTGATGATTTTTAGCAAAGGAGATGTAAACTCAATTCGTATGATCAAAACTGTGCTCACAAAGTCATGCGAACCTCGTGATCACATGGTCACGCAACCCACACGCAAAGATGCCAATTTCCGGAAAGCCAAGTAAATCAGGTTTGATAGGAGTGTGACACAAAGATAACTTGTACCTAGGCACCAGCACTATTGAAAACAGAAACCCCCACCCAACGAATATTGATTCGCGAACGAGAAGTATAAGGATGACGCCACGAAGTCAGTTGTTCTTCGATAAGTCGTTTTCAGTTCTTTAGAGAACCAAGGAAGGGAGATTATCCCACCAACACACAATAAGTGCAGCAAAGAAGTTTTATTAATCTGAAAATTGCGTAACCTTTACATGTTTGGGTTATGCCTTTATTTATACTGAATTTGAACTTAAAGAAACCCTAATGGACCTCCCTTAGGTGGACTTATATGTAGCCCACTTACAATTGACCCAAATAAGTAATAATAACCCAAAAACTAAGAAGAAAATACTAAAAATACTAAAAATCCGAAAATACCATCCTAAATAAGCTAGAATCAGATTTGTCACCCTTAACAAATCCTAAACAAAATTGGAAAAATCTGATTTGGAAAATTTGTGTTGTTGCCCCCTTTGATGTCCTTGATTAGCTTGGAATTCCTTGTTTAACTTGGACAAATAAGAAAACAAATTTCCTCCTTTGTTGCTGATTTAATTACTTTCCTTCCTAAGTGAGGAAAAGCATTAAATAGTCCTCCCCTCTATAGGAATAAGATTTGGCCAACTTCCTTACTTAGTTAGGAGAATAAATTGCTGACTCTTTATCCTTGTAGTATTAGAAAAGACAAGCCTAACAAGGCTGGTATTGGGCCGGACACATCAACCCCTTGTTCCACATGAATTGGGCTCTTCTTGGACCTGAACTAAATGAATTAAAGGCTGTTCTTCATGCTCCTTAAATGTTCCAAGCCTCTCTAGGTCCATTTTGTTCCATATATTCTGAACAAGCCCATTCAATGCTTCTTTAAGCTTCTTAGCCCTAGCTCTTGTGATTGGCCCAATTGGCACCTCCAATGGGTTGTTGGCATGATTATGCTTGGTGTTAGGCTGATCCGCATCATCCCCTCTCTCTTCAAAAGGATTCGACCTCGAATCATCACCTACATCAAACAGAGTAAGATCAGAAACATTAAAGGTAGCACTAACACTATACTCACCTGGCAAATCAACTTTATAAGCGTTGTCATTGATCCTCTCAAGGATCTGAAACGGCCCATCTCCTCGTGGTTGTAGCTTTGACATCCTCTGGGCCGGAAATCTCTCCTTGCGCATATGCACCCAAACCCAATCGCCAGGCTGAAAGACAACATGTTTGCGCCCCTTATTGGCTTTGGTCGCATACACGCGATTCCTCTTTTCAATCTGTTGCCGCACACTCTCATGAAGAGTTTTCACCACCTGTGCTTTACGATTACCATCCAAACTAACCCTTTCATCAATAGGCAAAGGAATCAAATCCATTGGAGTTAAAGGGTTAAATCCATACACAATTTCAAATGGTGAAAATTCAGTAGTAGAGTGCACACTACGATTATATGCAAACTCTATAAATGGCAAACAATCTTCCCAATTCTTTAAGTTCTTTTGAATGACAACACGCAAAAGTTGTGTTAAGGTCCTATTAACTACTTCGGTTTGTCCATCTGTTTGGGGGTGACAAGTAGTTGAAAACAACAGTTTAGTACCCATTTTTCCCCATAACACCTTCCAAAAATAGCTAAGGAACTTAACATCTCTATCAGAAACAATGCTCTTAGGGACCCCGTGAAGTCGTACTATCTCCCTAAAGAACAAATCAGCAATGTTAGTTGCATCGTCAGTTTTATGACATGGAATGAAATGTGCCATCTTTGAAAACCTATCAACAACTACAAAGATGGAATCCCTCCCCCGTTTTGACCTAGGTAAACCCAAGACAAAGTCCATCGAAATGTCTACCCAAGGTTCTTTCGGTACAGGCAAAGGGGTATACAAGCCATGCGGTTGAGTCCTAGACTTTGCTTTCCTACAAGTTATGCATTTATCACATATGCGTTGCACATCTTTTTTTATTTTAGGCCAATAAAAATGCTCATGCAACACATCCAAAGTCTTAACAACACCAAAATGCCCCATCAACCCGCCTCCATGTGCTTCACGTACAAGCAATTCACGCATAGAACTTAATGGAACACACAAACGACTCTCTTTAAACAAATATCCATCAAGTCTATAAAACTTTCCAAAAGCTGAAGTTTCGCAAGCATTGTAAACATTAGCAAAATCACTATCATCCTTGTACAATTCTTTTATGTGTTCAAATCCTAGAAATCTAGCATCCAAAGTAGATAAAAGAACATACCTGCGTGAAAGTGCATCAGCCACAATGTTTTCTTTCCCTTGCTTATACTTGATCACATACGGAAATGTTTCAATAAATTCAACCCATTTGGCATGTCTCCTACTCAATTTACCTTGCCCTTTCAAGTGCTTCAATGATTCATGATCAGAATGTATGACAAACTCCTTGGGCCACAGGTAATGTTGCCACGTCTCTAAAGTTCTTACCAAGGCATAGAGTTCCTTGTCATATGTAGGGTAATTCAAGGCTGCCCCATTAAGTTTTTCGCTGAAATATGCAATGGGCCTCCTATCCTGCATTAACACAGCTCCTATTCCGATACCTGACGCATCACATTCTACTTCAAAAGCTCTTGTAAAGTCTGGCAAAGCTAAAACAGGTGCCGAACAAAGCTTATCCTTCAACAATTTAAAAGCCTCATCTTGTGCATCATTCCATTTGAATCCAACAGACTTTTTCACAATTTCAGTTAAAGGTGCAGCAATAGTACTAAAATCCTTCACAAACCTTCTATAAAAACTAGCAAGTCCATGAAAACTCCTTACCTCACTTACCGATTTTGGTGTAGGCCAATCTCGGATGGCTTTAACTTTCTCCTCATCCATCTCGATACCCTGTGTAGTAACGACATAGCCAAGAAACATAATTTTTTCCATGCAAAAGGTACACTTCTTAAGATTAGCATATAATCGCTCACTACGCAACACACTAAGTACATTACGCAAATGATCAAGATGCTCATTTAAGTTCTTGCTATAGATCAAAATGTCATCAAAATACACAACAACAAACTTACCTATAAATGCACGTAAGACATGATTCATTAAACGCATAAACGTGCTAGGCGCATTTGTAAGTCCAAACGGCATGACTAACCATTCATATAAACCATGCTTAGTCTTAAATGCAGTTTTCCACTCATCACCCTCTTTCATCCTAATTTGATGGTACCCACTTTTTAAGTCAATCTTAGAGAAAATACATGATCCATGTAACTCATTTAGCATGTCATCAAGCCTAGGAATAGGATGTCGATACTTTACCGTTATGTTATTGACAGCACGACAATCAACACACATCCTCCATGTTCCATCCTTTTTAGGCACAAGTAGCACTGGCACAGCACAAGGACTCATACTCTCACGAATGTACCCCTTCATCATCAACTCATCTACTTGCCTTTGAAGCTCCTTCGTCTCCTCGGGGTTGCTTCTATAGGCTGGACGGTTAGGAATTGAAGCTCCGGGCACAAGATCAATTTGATGTTCAATCCCCCTTAATGGTGGTAATCCATTAGGGATGTCTTCAGGGAATACATCATCAAACTCCTGCATCAAAGAAACAGCCACACTAGGAATAGCAGAATCAAGATCGTTAGTGTTAAAATAAGCCTCCTTATACACAAGTAAGATCATTGGCTTATTAGTAAAAAATGCAGATCTGATTTGAGATCCTTTTGCATAAAAATTAGGTTGTTTCTTTAATTTTTCCACACTATTATCATCACACAAGCTTACTTTCTTCACTCCTCGGTTTTTACCTCCACTCTCAACCGGTTTAATTAATGATTTAGATTTAGCCGAATCTGATGGTTTTCTCTCACCATTGTCCTCACGTGAATTTTCACTCTTCCCATCCTCACATTCCTTTTTTTAATTTGATTTGATCATCATACACTTGTTTTGGAGAAAGAGGTACAAGAGTGATGGTTTTACCATCCTTTACAATAGTGAACCTATTTCTGAACCCATCATGAATCGCTTTCCGATCAAACTGCCATGGACGCCCCAAAAGTAAGTGACTAGCATGCATCGGGACGACATCACATAAAATCTCATCAGAATACTTCCCAATAGCAAACGCAATCAAAACCTGCTTAGTAACCCTCACTTCACCACATTCATTCAACCATTGCAATCTATAAGGCCTAGGATGCTTAATACAACTCAGATTCAATTTCTTCACAAGTGTATCACTAGCAACATTAGCACAACTACCTCCATCAATTATCATGCTACATACCTTGTTTTGGATGTGACATCGAGTGTGAAATATATTTTCCCGTTGCTGATCTACATCATCTTCTTTGATTTGCATGTTCAGCGCACGTCTTATAACCAAAGCCTCCCCCTCAACAGGGTATGCAATCTCCTCATCGCTACAATCCATCAAAGGTGGCATCTCTTCACTTTCAGATTTCTCACTTTCAGATTCAACATCCCCATTATCTTTTATAAGCATAACTCTTCGGTTTGGACACTGAGATGCAATGTGCCCCTTCCCTAAACATTTAAAGCATTTAATATCTCTATCACGAGTAGGTTGAGATTCAGATTTACCTTTCCCATCCGTATAAGTATCCTTTTTGGCCTTAGATGGTTCAGCATTTGCATAAGGCTTTGGTTGGACAGCCCCCTCTTTTTTTCAAATTCAGCCTCCATGTTGAGGAAGATGAAGCCGAATTGGTCTGAAAACGTGTACTGCCCCTTCTCTTTATTTGTCGCTCTACCTTCGTTGCCATATGGACCATGTCTTCCAATTCCACACAGTGTTGTAATTCTACAACATTTGCAATGTCCCTATTCAGTCCATTTAGAAACCTAGCCATAGTAGCTTCCCGATCCTCAATCACATTGGCCCGAATCATGGCAATCTCCATTTCCTTGAAATACTCATCCACGGACCTAGAACCCTGATTCAAACCCTGCAATTTCAGATACAAATCTCTATAATAGTGGTTAGGCACAAATCGCCTTCTCATCAACACTTTCATCTCCTCCCACGACGCTACCGGCCTCTCTCCACTCCGTCTTCTACTAGTAACATTCTGATCCCACCAAATCAGTGCATAATCCATGAATTCGATGACTACCAATTTCACTTTCTTCGCCTCCGAATAGTTATGGCAATCAAAAATCCAATCCACCTTTTTTTCCCACTCCAAATATGCCTCGGGATCGTTTTTACCTTGAAAAGAAGGTATTTTCAGTTTGATAGCATCCAAATCACCATCTAAATCAGCATGTCCCCCAACACTACGGAAATTTTCCCTTTGGCCGAATTGGCCCCTAGTTCTATTCCCATAATCCCTTCGGTTTCTAGGCTGCCGAAAACCTTCCCGGTAGTCTATGGCCTCATCATCAAAAACACCATCACCGATATCACCAACGGCCTCCTCAAAATCCTCACAATCAGCCCACCTTGTTGGCCTGTTGGCCCTACTGCTATTGTTTGCTTTCGGTTCCACCCCAAGCTTCACATTTTGGGTGCTCGTACCAGCCTCGTTACCACGTTTCTCCACCCTATCAAGTCTGTCGCACACATTTCCCATCACAAAATTCATCCTCTCCATCATTTGTGTCATGGCTTGCATTTGAAATGTAAGTTCTCCCTCGGGATGGGGCGGTGTATTGTTTTGATCTGACATGATAGTACCTGCAAAAAGTTGTTAGTGGTAAAAGAAAATTTATCCTCATGACACTCGGGTTTCGCTCAAACACTCTTAATACGCTCACACCTCTCGTCTCACCTTCTTGCGGTTCTTGCGAAACTGAAACCAACACCAAATAGAACCAACTTGGCAGCGCTAGCCAAATATATATATGACTCAAGAAGCAATGAAAAAACTAGAAAACAAGCAAAACGAAACTGCGATGATAGTCTCGTGAGTAGCAAGCGAGTCTATCCGAAATATGAACGAAACTGAAGACGCGAATAAAAACAGAAACAAAAAATATGCAAAATCATTAAAAAACACCCAAATATGTTGGATATGATGAAAATAAACTGCAAGAAACGAAATCAACAAAAAGCAAGCGAATTTTGAAACGGTGACGCAAGACAGACTCGTTTACGACAAGTTAAGTCCGAATCTGGAACCTAAAGTAAATAATGTTCAATTGAGTTAAAATTTCAGATATAGTGCGATATCAACCCAAATAGACAGAATATAAGGTTTGAGCAATTTATGACAACGTTTGATATACTGACGTAAAAACGTTATGAATCAGACCTGAATAGACCCGAATTTGAAACCCAAAGCAAATGATATCCAATTGACCCCAAATTTGATATGTAATGCGATTAGGACCCCAGTAATTCGAATATCAAATTTGACCTAATTCCGAGTTGATTTGATCCTCCATTGTAAGATTTGCACCGTTATTAGTAGCACATATCGCTGTCGTGTGTCCAAAGACATTACAATTATTGCACTTTGATGGTATCCATTCGTAATCAGCTGAAATTGTTATGAATAATCCATTGGGACAGCGAAGGTCGTATTCCTTAACCAGCATCTTCGTAGCATCAATCTCAACACAAACTCTTGCGTAGCTAAGCCTTTGACGCAACAATGTAGTCTGATCAGCATGAAGAGGAACCCCAATAGCACTCGCTACACAACTCAACCCCTTAATAGTCCAATACTCAAAGGGGCATACCCCAGATTTACAATGAGAACAGAAACGTAAAACAACAGATGGCTACATGCTAGCCACCGAACTGAAAACTCAAGACCTAACTTGATTCGTTAGGGAAAGCAATACAACCAGCTAAATATCAAATGAAGAATCTATGTTATTAACCCTCCATGCTCGTTGGATTCTTTTATTTTCATCTGTTGGTAGAACGTTCCTCATCAAATCAAGCTTATCACGGATGATACATTCGATTTGATGAAAGACCAAATTCTGAGTTCTAGATATTCCAGCAAAGGTCCTTGCATTCCTTTCTTGCCAGATATGATACACTGTAGCTGCAAAACTGAGTTTACGAGAAAAATTGACGAAACTTTTGCCATGCCAAGTGATAGTGGCCCATCGAATCCATTCATCCCATCCTTTTGTCATTCTTGGAATGTTGCATCTGTCACAAACATCCCACCAGATCGCTTTAGTATAGGAGCATTCAAAGAACAAGTGGTTGTGATCTTCGTTATTGCGGAGACAGAGTGGGCATCTATTGGGACCATGTATACCAAATTGATGAAGTCTATCTTGAGTTGTGAGTTTCTGTTGGACAGCCACCCATAGAAGAAACGAATGTCTTGGAACAACATTCTTGAACCACACAATGTCATGCCATTCGACCATCGTATGATGAAATCTTAGTTGTTCCCAAGCTATTTTGATAGAGAATCTGTGATTTGGTGAATCCAGCCAAACAATCTCATCATTTTGCCCTATCATAGGATTAGAATCGGAAGGAATAGCTTCTACAATGGGGTGCCATCCAATAGCGTGAGTGGTAGGAATTTTCCATTCTGAGTTATGAATCAGCATATTCACCTTCGCATTCTTTTCCATACCTGAATCATAAATGAATCTGTCGCCGTAAGAATCTTCGCACAGGTTCCAAATGTGTTTCAACAAAGCAATCTTGTTCCATTCTGTTATCCTCTTCATTCCTAGCCCCCCCTCCTTTTTTGGAAGACATACCTGATCCCAAGCCACTTTAGCCCTAGTAGTTCTCATATCTGAACCTGACTAAAGAAAGGATCTCATAATTTGCTCCACACTTTTGATGACTTGCCCAGGTAAGAGGAAGAGAGATGCCCAATAGACCTGGATGGAAAATAAAATTGAATTAATCAGTTGTACTCGTCCTGCATACGAGAGTGTTCTACAAGTCCAATGTTGAACTTTAGAGGTGATTCGATCCACGAGACCCTTACAATAAACAGCCTTTAGTCTGGACGAGATAAGAGGCACTCCCAAATATTTCATAGGGAGCTCCCCCTCTGCAAACCCAAGAACATGAATAATCTCTTCCCTCTCAGCATTTAACACACCGCTTAAGAAGATGTCACTTTTATTTGGATTTGGATACAGACCTGATAGGTCTTGAAACTTTGTGAGCACAGTTTTGATCATACGAATTGAGTTTACATCTCCTTTGCTAAAAATCATCAAGTCGTCAGCAAAACAAAGATGAGAAATGTTGTCCTTCTTGCATCTCCAGTGGAACTTGAAGTTTTGGTTGGCACTCATCTTGCAGAATAGCCCCGAAAGGATTTCCATACATAGGACAAACAAATATGGAGAAAGTGGATCCCCTTGTCGCAGCCCTCTCCCCCCTTGAAAATAACCTGCAAGCTCACCATTGACGTTGATAGAGAATTGACATGATGTAACACAAACCATAATCCAATCAATGACTATTCTAGGGAATCCCATTTTTCTTAACGTAGCGTCAACGAAATCCCACCGAACCGAGTCATAAGCCTTCATCAGATCTACTTTCATAGCACAACGGGCAGGTCCCGTAGATTTATGATAGCCTTTCATTAGTTCCTGAGACAAAAGAATGTTGTCGCTGATTCTCCGTCCAGAGATAAAAGCTGTCTGATACGGACCTACTAAGGATGGCAAAACAGCTTTGATTCTCCCAGCTAGAATCTTAGAAATGTATTTGTACACGGTATTGCAGCAAGATATAGGACAAAAATCTGTCAACCTCGTAGGATTGGCAACTTTAGGAATAAGGGAAATGGATGTAGCATTCATTTCCTTAAGCATTCTCCGAGTCTGAAAGAAGGAGCTAACAGCGTTGATTACATCTTCCCCAACTATGTGCCACATTCTTTTGAAGAAACTTGCGTTAAAACCATCCGGACCAGGGGCTTTGTTGTTCTTCAAACTAAACATAGCATGCTTAATCTCCTCCCTTGATTACTTTCCTTCCTAAGTGAGGAAAAGCATTAAATAGTCCTCCCCTCTTTAGGAATAAGATTTGGCCAACTTCCATACTTAGTTAGGATAATAAATTGCTGACTCTTTATCCTTGTAGTATTAGAAAAGACAAGCCTAACAAGGCTGGTATTGGGCCGGACACATCAACCCCTTGTTCCACATGAATTGGGCTCTTCTTGGACCTGAACTAAGTGAATTAAAGGCTGTCCTTCATGCTCCTTAAATGTTCCAAGCCTCTCTAGGTCCATTTTGTTCCATATATTCTGAACAAGCCCATTCAATGCTTCTTTAAGCTTCTTAGCCCTAGCTCTTGTGATTGGCCCAATTGGCACCTCCAATGGGTTGTTGTCATGATTATGCTTGGTGTTAGGCTGATCCGCATCACTTAAAGAAGATTCAAAAGGATTCGACCTCGAATCATCACCTACATCAAACAGAGTAAGATCAGAAACATTAAAGGTAGCACTAACACTATACTCACCTGGCAAATCAACTTTATAAGCGTTGTCATTGATCCTCTCAAGGATCTGAAACGGCCCATCTCCTCGTGGTTGTAGCTTTGACTTCCTCTGGGCCGGAAATCTCTCCTTGCGCATATGCACCCAAACCCAATCGCCAGGCTGAAAGACAACATGTTTGCGCCCCTTATTGGCTTTGGTCGCATACACGCGATTCCTCTTTTCAATCTGTTGCCGCAATAAGTCCACCTAAGGGAGGTCCATTAGGGTTTCTTTAAGTTCAAATTCAGTATAAATAAAGGTATAACCCAAACATGTAAAGGTTACACAATTTTCAGATTAATAAAACTTCTTTACTGCACTTATTGTGTGTTGGTGGGATAATCTCCCTTCCTTGGTTCTCTAAAGAACTGAAAACGACTTATCGAAGAACAACTGTCTTCGTGGAGTCATCCTTATACTTCTCGTTCGTGAATCAATATTAATTGGGTGGGGGTTTCTGTTTTCAATAGTGCTGGTGCCTAGGTACAAGTTATCTTTGTGTCACACTCCTATCAAACGTGATTTACTTGGCTTTCCGGAAATTGGCATCTTTGCGTGTGGGTTGCGTGACCATGTGATCACGAGGTTCGCATGATTTGGTATCAGAGCTTGGCTCCATTAATCAGGTTATATCCTCCTGAAATTTTTGTTTCTTGTTAATTCCGCAAAAAATTCCTTAGTATCCAATTTCTTCTTCTCCTTGAATTTGCGGCATATAAAAGGAAAAAAAATTGTTATTTCATTCTGTTATTATTCAAAATTTATCAGTAGCATCAAAAACAAAAAAAAGCAAAGAAAAAAGAAAAAAAATTGTTCAAAAAGACATTTACTGGATTCTGCCGCAGAAAACTAAACAAGGGACAATTGGATCAAATCAACTCGGAATTAGCTCAAATTTGATATTCTAATTATTGGGGTCCTAATCGCATTATATGTCAAATTTGGGTTCAATTGGATATCATTTTCTTTGGGTTTCAAATTCGGGTCTATTCAGGTCTGATTCATCACATTTTTACGTCAGTATATCAAACGTTGTCATAAATTGCTCAAACCTCATATACTGTCTATTTGGGTTGATATCGCACTATATCTGAAATTTTAACTCAATTGGACGTTATTTACTTTAGATTCCAGATTCGGACTTAACTTGTCGTAAACGAGTCTGTCTCGCATCACCGTTTCAAAATTCGCTTGCTTTTTATTGATTTCGTTTCTTGCAGTTTATTTTCATCATATCCAACATATTTGGGTGTTGTTTAATGATTTTGCATATTTTTTGTTTCTGTTTTTATTCGCGTTTTCAGTTTCGTTCATATTTCGGATAGACTCGCTTGCTACTCACGAGACTATCATCGCAGTTTCGTTTTTCTTGTTTTCTAGTTTTTTCATTGCTTCTTGAGTCATATATATATTTGGATAGCGCTGCCAAGTTGGTTCTATTTGGTGTTGGTTTCAGTTTCGCAAGAATCGCAAGAAGGTGAGATGAGAGGTGTGAGCGTGTGAGGATATTAAGAGTGTTTGAGCAAAACACGAGTGACGTGAGGATAAATTTTCTTTTACCACTAACAACTTTTTGCAGGTACTATCATGTCAGATCAAAACAACACACCGCCCCATCCCGAGGGAGAACTTACATTTCAAATGCAAGCCATGACACAAATGATGGAGAGGATGAATTTTGTGATGGGAAATGTGTGTGACAGACTTGATAGGGTGGAGAAACGTGGTAACGAGCACCCAAAATGTGAAGCTTAGGGTGGAACTGAAAGCAAACAATAGCAGTAGGGCCAACAGGCAAAGGTGGGCTGATTGTGAGGATTTTGAGGAGGCTGTTGGTTATATCGGTGATGGTGTTTTTGATGATGAGGCCATAGACTACCGGGAAGGTTTTCGGCAGCCTAGAAACCGAAGGGATTATGGGAATAGAACTAGGGGCCAATTCGGCCAAAGGGAAAATTTCTGTAGTGTTGGGGGACATGCTGATTTAGATGGTCATTTGGATGCTATCAAACTGAAAATACCTTCTTTTCAAGGTAAAAACGATCCCGAGGCATATTTGGAGTGGGAAAAAAAGGTGGATTGGATTTTTTATTGCCATAGCTATTCAGAGGCAAAGAAAGTGAAATTGGTAGTCATCGAATTCATGGATTATGCACTGATTTGGTGGGATCAGAATGTTACTAGTAGAAGACGGAGTGGAGAGAGGCCGGTAGCGTCTTGGGAGGAGATGAAAGTGTTGATGAGAAGGCGATTTGTGCCTAACCACTATTATAGAGATTTGTATTTGAAATGGCAGGGTTTGAATCAGGGTTCTAGGTCCGTGGATGAGTATTTCAAGGAAATGGAGATTGCCATGATTCGGGCCAACGTGATTGAGGATCGGGAAGCTACTATGGCTAGGTTTCTAAATGGACTGAATAGGGACATTGCAAATGTTGTAGAATTACAACACTGTGTGGAATTGGAAGACATGGTCCATATGGCAACGAAGGTAGAGAGACAAATAATCGGCAACAATGAATCTGACGAAAATGGATGAAGGATGGGTCTGGTTGTATTGTCTTTCTTCTGGTGTTTAGGCTAGATTATAGTATTTTTAAGGTAAATAAAAATGGAGGATAAACTAGCGTGATACTTTGATAAGTCGATCTGGACGCCACAAAGATCAATCTAGGATTTTGACGCCACACTGTTTGTGATGGAAGATTGATAAGTCAGGTAGGGTTCTTCACAAATCAATTTGGAAGAATAACTCTTAATTCTCGGAATTAAGTTCAAATATTGGCCAAAAGTTGTTTATTACATATTCTGATGCCATATTTATAATGGAACATCCCTCCACACTTAGGAAAATTCAACATGACAGAAATCAAGCCCAAAACTTGGACTTTGACAAAGTAACCAGACAAATTACACTAGCACACATTTTCTGACTTTAATTGAAACATAAACAGACCGAATTTAAAATGGCTATAACTTGCACAAAAGTCTAATGCAATCATGGTTGGACAATCTGGAAAGATCACGTTCTGAACTTGAAATCCACCTAAATTAGTCTTGTTTTCACATGCAATGGATGACTTCAAATTCGGGTTCAAATTTATCTACTGTTCTGACGTAAACAGCATCAATTTCTTAACTTATTTGCATTATCAACCCAAATTCAAGTAGTCCAGCATCAAAAGAACCATTAAGGGCTCTTCCCATCTTTAAGCTCCAATTGTAGGCAAATAAGCACCCTTGAACCAATTTGAAACTGATTGCCAAATTTTAACTCCGACGCAGCTTCAATCATTCCAATCTGACTCGTCAAGGTCCTTTGTAGTTGTTTCGCTCTCGCTCTTATCATTGGACCATCTGAATCCTCTTGCATATTTGATTTACCTTTACGAGATGGATTATCATTCCCATGATGCACATCATAGGGACATTGCAAATGTTGTACAATTACAACACTGTGTGGAATTGGAAGACATGGAGGATAAATCCACCTAGATTAGTCTTGTTTTCACATGCAATGGATGACTTCAAATTCGGGTTCAAATTCATCTACTGTTCTGACGTAAACAGCATCAATTTCTTAACTTATTTGAAATTCATCTACTGTTCAAATTCAAGTAGCACAGCATCAAAAGAACCATTAAGAGCTCTTCCCATCTTTAAGCTCCAATTGTAGGCAAATAAGCACCCTTGAACCAATTTGAAACTGATTGCCAAATTTTAACTCCGACGCAGCTTCAATCATTCCAATCGACTCGTCAAGGTCCTTTGTAGTTGTTTCGCTCTCGCTCTTGTCATTGGACCATCTGAATCCTCTTGCATATTTGATTTACCTTTACGAGATGGATTATCATTCCCATGATGCACATCATCAGCCCCGGGTTGATAATGATTTGTCCTCAAATCATAATCGTCGTCATCATCCAAGTATGGAGTCAAGTCTTTCACATTAAAAGTAGCTGATACATTGTAATCACCAGGAAGATCTACCTTATACGCATTATCATTCACCTTCTCTATAATCCGAAATGGACCATCAGCTCTTGGCATCAACTTGGACTTGCGTTTGCTTGGAAATCTGCCCTTACTAAGATGAATCCAAACAAGATCACCAGGTTCAAACCTAACCATTTTCCGCCCCTTGTTAGCTTGTTTAGCATACTTTGTTGTTTTCTCCTCAATATGTAATCGAACCTGCTCATGTAGTTTCTTCATCAATTCTGCCTTTCTAATTCCATCCATAGATGTCCTCTCATCAATTGGAATATGAACAAGATCAATAGGAACACAAGGATTAAAGCCATACACGACCTCAAATGGTGAAAATTTTGTAGCCCCATGCACACTACGATTATATGCAAACTCCACAATAGGCAAACAAGTATCCCAACTCTTCAAATTCTTATGTATAACAGCTCGTAACAAAGAAGATAAAGTTCGGTTTACTACCTCAGTTTGTCCATCAGTTTGTGGATGACATGCCGTACTGAAAAGTAACTTCGTTCCTAGCTTCCTCCAAAGAGTCTTCCAAAAGTAGCTTAAGAACTTTGTATCACGATCAGAGACAATGCTTTTAGGAACTCCATGCAAACGAACAATCTCTTGAAAGAACAAATCAGCTACATGTACAGCATCCTCAGTTTTGTTGCAAGGAATGAAATGGGACATTTTGGAGAATCGATCAACCACAACCATTATTGAATCCTTTCCACGCTGTGTTCTCTGTAACCCTAGTACAAAGTCCATGCTAACATCCATCCACGGTTGCTCTGGAATAGGCAACGGCATATACAGCCCATATGCATTCTCTTTACCCTTAGCTTTCTTGCAAATAGCACATCTCTCAATCACCTTGTGCACATCCCGTAACATGCTAGGCCAAAAGAAAACATCCCGTAACATGGCACATCCCGTAACATGCTAGGCCAAAAGAAATGTTCTTTCAGCAACTTATAAGTCTTCTTCTCCCCAAAATGACCACTAAGACCACCACCATGAGCCTCTCGCACAAGCAACTCCAGTAATGAACCTGAAGGAATACACATTCTGCCCATTTTGAACAAGTAACCTTTATTTTTTTTTTGGTAAGTTGACGTATATATTAAAGGAAAACGATACAAAGATTATAAGGGGCATACCCCAGATTTACAATGAGAACAGAAACGCAAAACAACAGATGGCTACATGCTAGCCACCGAACTGAAACTCAAGACCTAACTTGATTCGTTAGGGAAACCAATACAACCAGCTAAATATCAAATGAAGAATCTATGTTATTAACCCTCCATGCTCGTTGGATTCTTTTATTTTCTTCTGTTGGTAGGACGTTCCTCATCAAATCAAGCTTATCACGGATGATACATTCGATTTGATGAAAGACCAAATTCTGAGTTCTAGATATTCCAGCAAAGGTCCTTGCATTCCTTTCTTGCCAGATATGATATACTGTAGCTGCAAAACTGAGTTTGTGAGAAAAATTGATGAAACTTTTGCCATGCCAAGTGACAGTGGCCCATCGAATCCATTCATCCCATCCTTTTGTCATTCTTGGAATGTTGCATCTGTCACAAACCTCCCACCAGATCACTTTAGTATAGGAGCATTCAAAGAACAAGTGGTTGTGATCTTCGTTATTGCGGAGACAGAGTGAGCATCTATTGGGACCATGTATACCAAATCGATGAAGTCTATCTTGAGTTGTGAGTTTCTGTTGGACAGCCACCCAAAGAAGAAACGAATGTCTTGGAACAGCATTAAAGAAACGAATATCTTGGAACAGCATTCTTGAACCACACAATGTCATGCCATTCAACCATCGGATGATGAAATCTTAGTTGTTCCCAAGCTACTTTGATCGAGAATCTGTGATTTGGTGAACCAACCAAACAATCTAATAAACGTCTTTTTTTTTTTCTTTTTATATGCCGCAAATTCAAGGAGAATAAGAAATTGGATACTAAGGAATTTTTTTGCGGAATTAACAAGAAACGAAAATTTCAAGAGGATATAACCTGATTAATGGAGCCAAGCTCTGATACCAAATGATGCGAACCGCGTGATCACATGGTCACGCAACCCAAACGCAAAGATGCTAATTCCCGGAAAGCCAAGTAAATCAGGTTTGATAGGAGTGTGACACAAAGATAACTTGTACCTAGGCACCAGCACTATTGAAAACAGAAACCCCCACCCAACGAATATTGATTCGCGAACGAGAAGTATAAGGATAACGCCAGGAAGACAATTGTTCTTCGATAAGTCCGATGACACCACAAAGTCAGTTGTTCTTCGATAAGTCGTTTTCAGTTCTTTAGAGAACCAAGGAAGGGAGATTATCCCACCAACACACAATAAGTGCAGCAAAGAAGTTTTATTAATCTGAAAATTGCGTAACCTTTACATGTTTGGGTTATGCCTTTATTTATACTGAATTTGAACTTAAAGAAACCCTAATGGACCTCCCTTAGGTGGACTTATATGTAGCCCACTTACAATTGACCCAAATAAGTAACTACAATTGATCCAAATAAGTAATAATAACCCAAAAACTAAGAAGAAAATACTAAAAAAACTAAAAATCCGAAAATACCATCCTAAATAAGCTAGAATCAGATTTGTCACCCTTAAGAAGTCCTAAACACAATTGGAAAAATCTGATTTGGAAAATTTGTGTTGCTGTCTCCTTTGATGTCCTTGATTAGCTTGGAATTCCTTGTTTAACTTGGACAAATAAGAAAACAAATTTACTCCTTTGTTGCTGATTTAATTACTTTCCTTCTTTTTTTTGGTAAGTTGACGTATATATTAAAGGAAAACGATACAAAGATTATAAGGGGCATACCCCAGATTTACAATGAGAACAGAAATGTAAAACAACAGATGGCTACAGGCTAGCCACCGAACAGAAAACTCAAGACCTAACTTGATTAGATAGGGAAACCAATACAACCAACTAAATATCAAATGAAGAATCTATGTTATTGACCCTCCAAGCTCGTTGGATCCTTTTATTTTCTTCTGTTGGTAGGACGTTCCTATGGTAGGACGTTCCTTATCAAATCAAGCTTATCACGGATGATACATTCGATTTGATGAAAGACCAAATTCTGAGTTCTCGATATTCCAGCAAAGGTCCTTGCATTCCTTTCTTGCCAGATATGATACACTGTAGCTGCAAAACTGAGTTTACGAGAAAAATTGACGAAACTTTTGCCATGCCAAGTGATAGTGGCCCATCGAATCCATTCATCCCATCCTTTTGTCATTCTTGGAATGTTGCATCTGTCACAAACATCCCACCAGATCGCTTTAGTATAGGGGCATTCAAAGAACAAGTGGTTGTGATCTTCGTAGTTGCGGAGACAGAGTGAGGATCTATTGGGACCATGTATACCAAATCGATGAAGTCTATCTTGAGTTGTGAGTTTCTGTTGGACAGCCACCCAAAGAAGACACGAATGTCTTGGAACAGCATTCTTGAACCACACAAGGTCATGCCATTCGACCATCGTATGATGAAATCTTAGTTGTTCCCAAGCTATTTTGATCGAGAATCTGTGATTTGGTGAATCCAGCCAAACAATCTCATCATTTTGCCCTATCATTGGTTTAGAATTGGAAGGAATAGCTTCTACAATGGGGTGCCAGCCAATAGCGTGAGTGGTAGGAATTTTCCATTCTGAGTTATGAATCAGCATATTCACCTTCGCGTTCTTTTCCATACCTGAATCATAGATGAATCTATCGCCGTAAGAATCTGCGAGCGGGCTGTGAGGATGCCAATTGTCAAACCATAGAGAAGTTGTCCTGCCATCCCCTATGATGTACTTCATCTTTGGCCATGCTAAGGATCTGAGCTTTAGAATCTTTCTCCATGCCCAAGAGCAATTCTGTGGCGTCTTGATTGTCCAGAAATTCCTACCTCGCAACAGATTACATCTGATCCAAGTAGACCAGATTGAGCCATCTGAGTCATTGCACAGGTTCCAAATGTGTTTCAACAAAGCAATCTTGTTCCATTCTGTTGTCCTCTTTGTTCCTAGCTCCCCCTCCTTTTTTGGAAGACATACCTGATCCCAAGCCACTTTAGCCCCAGTAGTTCTCATATTTGAACCTGACCAAAGAAAGGATCTCATAATTTGCTCCACACTTTTTATGACTTGCCCAGGTAAGAGGAAGAGAGATGCCCAATAGACCTGGATGGAAAATAAAACTGAATTAATCAGTTGTTCCTACATACGAGAGTGTTTTACAAGTCCAATGTCGAACTTTAGAGGTGATTCGATCCACGAGACCCTTACAATAAACAGCCTTTAGTCTGGACGAGATAAGAGGCACTCCCAAATATTTCATAGGGAGCTCCCCCTCTGCAAACCCAAGAACATGAATAATTTCTTCCCTCTCAGCATTTAACACACCGCTTAGTAAGCTGTCACTTTTATTTGGATTTGGATACAGACCTGATAGATCTTGAAACTGTGTGAGGACAGTGTTGATCATACGAATTGAGTTTACATCTCCTTTGCTAAAAATCATCAAGTCGTCAGCAAAACAAAGATGAGAAATGTTGTCCTTCTTGCATCTCCAGTGGAACTTGAAGTTTTGGTTGGCACTCATCTTGCAAAATAGCCTCGAAAGGATTTCCATACATAGGACAAACAAATATGGAGAAAGTGGATCCCCTTGTCGAAGCCCTCTCCCCCCTTGAAAATAACCTGCAAGCTCACTATTGATGTTGATAGAGAATTGACATGATGTAACACAAACCATAATCCAATCAATGACTGTTCTAGGGAATCCCATTTTTCTTAACATAGCGTCAACGAAATCCCACCGAACCGAGTCATAAGCCTTCATCAGATCTACTTTCATAGCACAACGGGCAGGTGCTGTAGATTTATGATAGCCTTTCATTAGTTCCTGAGACAAAAGAATGTTGTCGCTGATTCTCCGTCCAGAGATAAAAGCACTCTAATACGGACCTACTAAGGATGGCAAAACAGCTGTGATTCTCCCAGCTAGAATCTTAGTGATGCATTTGTACACTGTATTGCAGCAAGATATAGGACGAAAATCTGTCAACCTCGTAGGATTGGCAACTTTAGGAATAAGGGAAATTGATGTAGCATTCATTTCTTTAAGCATTCTCCGAGTCTGAAAGAAGGAGCTAACAGCATTGATTACATCCTCCCCAACTATGTGATACATTCTTTTGAAGAAACCTGCGTTAAATCCATCCGGAGCAGGGGCTTTGTTGTTCTTCAAACTAAACATAGCATGCTTAATCTCCTCGAAGAAAGTGAAATTGGTAGTCATCGAATTCATGGATTATGCACTGATTTGGTGGGATCAGAATGTTACTAGTAGAAGACGGAGTGGAGAGAGGCCGGTAGCGTCGTGGGAGGAGATGAAAGTGTTGATGAGAAGGCGATTTGTGCCTAACCACTATTATAGAGATTTGTATCTGAAATTGCAGGGTTTGAATCAAGGTTCTAGGTCCGTGGATGAGTATTTCAAGGAAATGGAGATTGCCATGATTCGGGCCAACGTGATTGAGGATCGGGAAGCTACTATGGCTAGGTTTCTAAATGGACTGAATAGGGACATTGCAAATGTTGTAGAATTACAACACTGTGTGGAATTGGAAGACATGGTCCATATGGCAACGAAGGTAGAGAGACAAATAAAGAGAAGGGGCAGTACACGTTTTCAGACCAATTTGGCTTCATCTTCCTCAACATGGAGGCTGAATTTGAAAAGAGAGGGGGCTGTCCAACCAAAGCCTTATGCAAAGGCTGAACCACCTAAGGCCAAAAAGGATACTTATACGGATGGGAAAGGTAAATCTGAATCTCAACCTACTCGTGATAGAGATATTAAATGCTTTAAATGTTTAGGGAAGGGGCACATTGCATCTCAGTGTCCAAACCGAAGAGTTATGCTTATAAGAGATAATGGGGATGTTGAATCTGAAAGTGAGAAATCTGAAAGTGAAGAGATGCCACCTTTGATGGATTGTAGCGATGAGGAGATTGCATACCCTGTTGAGGGGGAGGCTTTGGTTATAAGACGTGCGCTGAACATGCAAATCAAAGAAGATGATGTAGATAAGCAACGGGAAAATATATTTCACACTCGATGTCACATCCAAAACAAGGTATGTAGCATGATAATTGATGGAGGTAGTTGTGCTAATGTTGCTAGTGATACACTTGTGAAGAAATTGAATCTGAGTTGTATTAAGCATCCTAGGCCTTATAGATTGCAATGGTTGAATGAATGTGGTGAAGTGAGGGTTACTAAGCAGGTTTTGATTGCGTTTGCTATTGGGAAGTATTCTGATGAGATTTTATGTGATGTCGTCCCGATGCATGCTAGTCACTTACTTTTGGGGCGTCCATGGCAGTTTGATCGGAAAGCGATTCATGATGGGTTCAGAAATAGGTTCACTATTGTAAAGGATGGTAAAACCATCACTCTTGTACCTCTTTCTCCGAAACAAGTGTATGATGATCAAATCAAATTAAAAAAGGAATGTGAGGATGGGAAGAGTGAAAATTCTCGTGAGGACAATGGTGAGAGAAAACCATCAGATTCGGCTAAACCTAAATCATTAATTAAACCGGTTGAGAGTGGAGGTAAAAACCGAGGAGTGAAGAAAGTAAGCTTGTGTGATGATAATAGTGTGGAAAAATTAAAGAAACAACCTAATTTTTATGCAAAAGGATCTCAAATCAGATCTGCATTTTTTAGTAATAAGCCAATGATCTTACTTGTGTATAAGGAGGCTTATTTTAACACTAACGATCTTGATTCTGCTATTCCTAGTGTGGCTGTTTCTTTGATGCAGGAGTTTGATGATTTATTCCCCGAAGACATCCCTAATGGATTACCACCATTAAGGGGGATTGAACATCAAATTGATCTTGTGCCCGGAGCTTCAATTCCTAACCGTCCAGCCTATAGAAGCAACCCCGAGGAGACGAAGGAGCTTCAAAGGCAAGTAGATGAGTTGATGATGAAGGGGTACATTCGTGAGAGTATGAGTACTTGTGCTGTGCCAGTGCTACTTGTGCCAAAAAAGGATGGAATATGGAGGATGTGTGTTGATTGTCGTGCTGTCAATAACATAACGGTAAAGTATCGACATCCTATTCCTAGGCTTGATGACATGCTAGATGAGTTACATGGATCATGTATTTTCTCTAAGATTGACTTAAAAAGTGGGTACCATCAAATTAGGATGAAAGAGGGTGATGAGTGGAAAACTGCATTTAAGACTAAGCATGGTTTATATGAATGGTTAGTCATGCCGTTTGGACTTACAAATGCGCCTAGCACGTTTATGCGTTTAATGAATCATGTCTTGCGTGCATTTATAGGTAAGTTTGTTGTGTATTTTGATGACATTTTGATCTATAGCAAAAACTTAAATGAGCATCTTGATCATTTGCGTAATGTGCTTAGTGTGCTGCGTAGTGAGCGATTATATGCTAATCTTAAGAAGTGTACCTTTTGCATGGAAAAAATTGTGTTTCTTGGCTATGTCGTTACTGCACAAGGTATCGAGATGGATGAGGAGAAAGTTAAGGCCATCCGAGATTGGCCTACACCAAAATCGGTAAGTGAGGTAAGGAGTTTTCATGGACTTGCTAGTTTTTATAGAAGGTTTGTGAAGGATTTTAGTACTATTGCTGCACCTTTAACTGAAATTGTGAAAAAGTCTGTTGGATTCAAATGGAATGATGCACAAGATGAGGCTTTTAAATTGTTGAAGGATAAGCTTTGTTCGGCACCTGTTTTAGCTTTGCCAGACTTTACAAGAGCTTTTGAAGTAGAATGTGATGCGTCAGGTATCGGAATAGGAGCTGTGTTAATGCAGGATAGGAGGCCCATTGCATATTTCAGCGAAAAACTTAATGGGGCAGCCTTGAATTACCCTACATATGACAAGGAACTCTATGCCTTGGTAAGAACTTTAGAGACGTGGCAACATTACCTGTGGCCCAAGGAGTTTGTCATACATTCTGATCATGAATCATTGAAGCACTTGAAAGGGCAAGGTAAATTGAGTAGGAGACATGCCAAATGGGTTGAATTTATTGAAACATTTCCGTATGTGATCAAGTATAAGCAAGGGAAAGAAAACATTGTGGCTGATGCACTTTCACGCTATTGGATGGCACCCCATTGTAGAAGCTATTCCTTCCAATTCTAATCCTATGATAGGGCAAAATGATGAGATTGTTTGGCTGGATTCACCAAATCACAGATTCTCGATCAAAATAGCTTGGGAACAACTAAGATTTCATCATACGATGGTCGAATGGCATGACATTGTGTGGTTCAAGAATGCTGTTCCAAGACATTCGTTTCTTCTATGGGTGGCTGTCCAACAGAAACTCACAACTCAAGATAGACTTCATCGATTTGGTATACATGGTCCCAATAGATGCTCACTCTGTCTCCGCAACTACGAAGATCACAACCACTTGTTCTTTGAATGCTCCTATACTAAAGCGATCTGGTGGGATGTTTGTGACAGATGCAACATTCCAAGAATGACAAAAGGATGGGATGAATGGATTCGATGGGCCACTGTCACTTGGCATGGCAAAAGTTTTGTTAATTTTTCTCGTAAACTCAGTTTTGCAGCTACAGTGTATCATATCTGGCAAGAAAGGAATGCAAGGACCTTTGCTGGAATATCTAGAACTCAGAATTTGGTCTTTCATCAAATTGAATGTATCATCCGTGATAAGCTTGATTTGATGAGGAACGTTCTACCAACAGATGAAAATAAAAGAATCCAACGAGCATGGAGGGTTAATAACATAGATTCTTCATTTGATATTTAGCTGGTTGTATTGGTTTCCCTAACGAATCAAGTTAGGTCTTGAGTTTTCAGTTCGGTGGCTAGCATGTAGCCATCTGTTGTTTTACGTTTCTGTTCTCATTGTAAATCTGGGGTATGCCCCTTATAATCTTTGTATCGTTTTCCTTTAATATATACGTCAACTTACCAAAAAAAAATATCTACTTTGGATGCTAGATTTCTAGGATTTGAACACATAAAAGAATTGTACAAGGATGATAGTGATTTTGCTAATGTTTACAATGCTTGTGAAACTTCAGCTTTTGGAAAGTTTTATAGACTTGATGGATATTTGTTTAAAGAGAGTCGTTTGTGTGTTCCATTAAGTTCTATGCGTGAATTGCTTGTACGTGAAGCACATGGAGGCGGGTTGATGGGGCATTTTGGTGTTGTTAAGACTTTGGATGTGTTGCATGAGCATTTTTATTGGCCTAAAATAAAAAAAGATGTGCAACGCATATGTGATAAATGCATAACTTGTAGGAAAGCAAAGTCTAAGACTCAACCGCATGGCTTGTATACCCCTTTGCCTGTACCGAAAGAACCTTGGGGTAGACATTTCGATGGACTTTGTCTTGGGTTTACCTAGGTCAAAACGGGGCAGGGATTCCATCTTTGTAGTTGTTGATAGGTTTTCAAAGATGGCACATTTCATTCCATGTCATAAAACTGACGATGCAACTAACATTGCTGATTAGTTCTTTAGGGAGATAGTACGACTTCACGGGGTCCCTAAGAGCATTGTTTCTGATAGAGATGTTAAGTTCCTTAGCTATTTTTGGAAGGTGTTATGGGGAAAAATGGGTACTAAACTGTTGTTTTCAACTACTTGTCACCCCCAAACAGATGGACAAACCGAAGTAGTTAATAGGACCTTAACACAACTTTTGCGTGTTGTCATTCAAAAGAACTTAAAGAATTGGGAAGATTGTTTGCCATTTATAGAATTTGCATATAATCGTAGTGTGCACTCTACTACTGAATTTTCACCATTTGAAATTGTGTATGGATTTAACCCTTTAACTCCAATGGATTTGATTCCTTTGCCTATTGATGAAAGGGTTAGTTTGGATGGTAATCGTAAAGCACAGGTGGTGAAAACTCTTCATGAGAGTGTGCGGCAACAAATTGAAAAGAGGAATCGCGTGTATGCGACCAAAGCCAATAAGGGGCGCAAACATGTTGTCTTTCAGCCTGGCGATTGGGTTTGGGTGCATATGCGCAAGGAGAGATTTCCGGCCCAGAGGAAGTCAAAGCTACAACCACGAGGAGATGGGCCGTTTCAGATCCTTGAGAGGATCAATGACAACGCTTATAAAGTTGATTTGCCAGGTGAGTATAGTATTAGTGCTACCTTTAATGTTTCTGATCTTACTCTGTTTGATGTAGGTGATGATTCGAGGTCGAATCCTTTTGAAGAGAGAGGGGATGATGCGGATCAGCCTAACACCAAGCATAATCATGCCAACAACCCATTGGAGGTGCCAATTGGGCCAATCACAAGAGCTAGGGCTAAGAAGCTTAAAGAAGCATTGAATGGGCTTGTTCAGAACATATGGAGCAAAATGGACCTAGAGTGGCTTGGGACATTTAAGGAGCATGAAGGACAGCCTTTAATTCATTTAGTTCAGGTCCAAGAAGAGCCCAATTCATGTGGAAGAAGGGGTTGATGTGTCCGGCCCAATACCAGCCTTGTTAGGCTTGTCTTTTCTAATACTACAAGGATAAAGAGTCAGCAATTTATTCTCCTAACTAAGTAAGGAAGTTGGCCAAATCTTATTCCTAAAGAGGGGAGGACTATTTAATACTTTTCCTCACTTAGGAAGGAAAGTAATTAAATCAGCAACAAAGGAGGAAATTTGTTTTCTTATTTGTCCAAGTTAAACAAGGAATTCCAAGCTAATCAAGGACATCAAAGGGGGCAGCAACACAAATTTTCCAAATCAGATTTTTCCAATTTTGTTTAGGACTTCTTAAGGGTGACAAATCTGATTCTAGCTTATTTAGGATGGTATTTTCGGATTTTTAGTATTTTTAGTATTTTCTTCTTAGTTTTTGGGTTATTATTACTTATTTGGGTCAATTGTAAGTGGGCTACATATAAGTCCACCTAAGGGAGGTCCATTAGGGTTTCTTTAAGTTCAAATTCAGTATAAATAAAGGCATAACCCAAACATGTAAAGGTTACGCAATTTTCAGATTAATAAAACTTCTTTGCTGCACTTATTGTGTGTTGGTGGGATAATCTCCCTTCCTTGGTTCTCTAAAGAACTGAAAACGACTTATCGAAGAACAACTGACTTCGTGGCGTCATTCTTATACTTCTCGTTCGCGAATCAATATTCGTTGGGTGGGGGTTTCTGTTTTCAATAGTGCTGGTGCCTAGGTACAAGTTATCTTTGTGTCACACTCCTATCAAACCTGATTTACTTGGCTTTCCGGGAATTGGCATCTTTGCTTGTGGGTTGCGTGACCATGTGATCACGAGGTTCGCATCAAAAGGTCTGCTTGCCATGTGCCATGGGGCTCTTTCCAGCACATTAGTGGCATGATCAACATAATCAAAAGTGAATAGGAAGAAACCATTATCCGAAGATAAAACTTCTGATAGACCGTAGGAGCCCCAGATTCTTTTGGCAATAGAATTAACAATGGGATATGGTAATTTCTGACCCATAAAATGACCAACTAGGGTGGATTTCCAAAGTTCACAGCCATCCTCAAACACATCAAGTGGAGGAGCTACTGTCACACGACCATCAGTCATAGCAGGGGGAGCAAAATGCAGATTACGAACTAGAGAAATACCAAGGTTCTTGGTACCCTCATTGTTATCAACATCAGAACCCTTCAAAGCATTTAAAAAATTCAATTTGGGGCGAAGATTTTGCTGGTCTTGTTGCTGAGACCCTATCTTCAACTCATCAACTTTGGAACCCACCACATGATTCATTTCTGAAACAACATTAGAAGCTTGGGAATTAGAGTGTTTCTTCTCTATGCTAGCTTCAGAATCAGCTTGATTAGCATTAGTAAACTAAAAAATCCTCATGTCCGGACTTGACTTCATTGTGTTGTTCATTGTTAGAGGTAACCATTGGAACAGAATCCACAGCAGAACATAAGGACATTATGGCAGCATACAAATACTAGAGATACCAAATTCTAAGAAGAGAAACTGAGTCTAAGACGTAACCTAAGCTCAGAAACAACAACAATGTAATCTCAGAAACAACAAGATTCAGATTTGTTCATGAAGGGAGAAGAGAATTACAGAATTACGAGGCCAGTATCTTCGAGATTATTGATTGGAATGATGATCCGTGCGGTCAAGCTATAGAGTATATTCTGATGAACAACATACTAAAACATGGTGACGATCCAACGGCGAACAAAGAAGATCAAGCTTCAACAAAACCCAATTCACTCTGCTGCAACTAAAAATGCAGAACAGTAGAAATATTACGAGATCAATATCTCCCACCTCGTTTATTGTAATGAAGATCCATTCGGTCAATGTTTCGAGAAGGCTGGAATGAACAACATAGTAAGAAATGAGGATGATCCAACGGTGGACGGAGTAGATCTAGCTCCGACAGTTTGATTTCTAATCTTTCTCTCTCTCCAGATCTCCCTATGAAGTCAATCCACACTTAAAATGAACAGGTAACCTTCATGCATAAAGAACCCATCACAAGCTCCCTTTGCACATTCGGTAACCACATTAGCCAAGTAGGAATCATTAGCGTATTGATCCTTCACCTGTTCAAAACCCATCAGCCTTGCATTCAACATAGAGATCAGTAAATACCTCCTAGAAAGAGCATCAGCAACCACATTAACTTGCCCTCTCTTGTACTTTATGACATAAGGAAATGACTCCATAAACTCCACCCATTTAGCATGTCTTCGATTCAGCTTGCTTTGCCCCTTAAGATACTTCAAGGATTCATGATCAGTATGAATAACGAATTCTTTTGGCAACAAGTAGTGCTGTCATACCTCCAGAGCCCGAATCAAAGCATAGAACTCCTTGTCATAAATAGAGTAGTTCAAACGTGCTCCATTTAACTTTTCACTGAAGAATGCAATCAGCCTCTTTTCTTGCATCAAAACAGCCCCAATTCCAACCCCGGAAGCATCACACTCTATTTCAAATGTTTTAGCAAAGTCTGGAAGTGCTAAACCAGGAGCAGTACACAACTTTTCTTTAATTAGCTCAAAAGCTTTCTGCGCCTCTGCACTCCATCTAAACTCATTCCCTTTTTTCAAGCATTCTATCATGGGAGCAACAATAGAGCTGAAGTCTTTCACAAATCGCTTATAGAAAGAAGCTAAACCATGAAAAACTCCTCACATCAGCGATACTAGCAGGTTTTGGCCAGTCCTGAATTGCCTCAATTTTCTCCTCATCAACCTTAACTCCCTCACTAGAGATAATATATCCAAGAAACACGACACTTTCTTTACAGAAGTAACACTTTGTGAGTTTCCCATACAACTTAGAATCTCGCAAAGTTTCAAACACAACTCTAAGATGCTTCATATGATCATCAAAGGTCTTGCTATACACTAGGATATCGTCAAAATATACTACAACAAACAGCCCAATATACTTCCTCAAAACATGATTCATAAGCCTCATAAATGTACTAGGCGCATTAGATAACCCAAACGGCATTACCATCCATTCATATAACCCCTGTTTAGTTTTAAATGCTGTTTTCCATTCATCTCCCTCTTTCATTCTAATTTGGTGATAACCACTCATCAAATCGACTTTAGAAAACAATGCAGCACCATGCAACTCATCAAGCAAATCATCAAGTCTGGGTATAGGAAATCGATACTTAATTGTTATTTTGTTGATAGCACGACTGTCCATACACATCCTCATGGTACCATCTTTCTTTGGTACAAGCAAAGTAGGTACGGAACATGGACTAAGTGATTCTCGAACAAAGCCCTTCTCTACAAGCTCACCAACCTGCCTTTGAATCTCTTTTGCTTCCGCTGGATTACATCTGTATGCTGGTCTATTAGGAAGTGAGGCTCCCGGCACCAAATCAATTTGATGCTCAATTCCACGAATAGGCGGTAACCCTTTAGGTAATTCATCTGGAAACACATCTTTAAATTCTTCTAGCAATTCCTTAATCTGTGCTGGTAAGTCCAGTCCTTCTACTTGTAGCGATTGCTTTGCCCAGATCATGAAAACAACCCCCGTTGAAGCTAATGCCTATTTGATATCGCCTTTTTTGGCTAACAACAGCCCCTTACGTGATTGCACCTCCTTTTGTTGGCTTCGTAACTGATCCTCTCTAACTTGTTGAGAACTCAATGGTAACAAGTTCACCTTTTTTCCATTCAGCATGAAAGAATAAGTGTTCTTTCGTCCATTGTAGGTCACATCCTTATCAAACTGCCATGGACGACCCAGTAACAAATGGCTAGCTGACATCGGCGCAACGTCACACAAAACTTCATCATGATAGGTTTTAATGGAAAAGGGCACAAGAACTTGCTTTGTCACCCGAATCTCCCCATTCTCATTCAGCCATCGCAAACTATACGGTCTGGGATGTGGAATGGTAGTTAAGCCCAATTTCTCCACCAAGGTAGTTGACGCAACATTAGTGCAACTTCCATTATCAATGATCATCCCACACACCTTATCTCGAATCTGACATCGAGTATGAAAGATGTTCTCATGTTGCTCAGCACTAACATCAACTTGTGCATTTAGAACCCGTTGCACAACCAACAAATCTCCCTTCACTGGTTCGTAATCCTCTTCCTGTTCCATTTGTGCCTCATCTTCATCTTCAGTTTCAGCCTCATCTCCACTGATCAGCTCTCCATGATCCCCATGCAATATCATTACCCTTTTATTTGGACATTCTGAAGCAATGTGCCCATGTCCTAAGCACTTGAAGCACTTGATATCTCGTGACCTCCTTGGATGTGGAGGTTCTGTCACCTTCTCCTTTCCCTTTAAAGAATCAGAACTGGTATTCCCCTTGCTGACCTCCACCTTCTCATCTCGTTTAGGTGTGCTCCATGTTCGAGTAGGCGTAGATCTGTCCCTTGTCGTACTTGACGTAGTTACACTAGTTCGGACACCTCCTCGTTTCTGCTGCCTCTCTACACGACTTGCAAGCTTTATAACATCCTTTAGTTAGGCAAACCAATACAACCAGCTAAATATCAAATGAAGAATCTATGTTATTGACCCTCCAAGCTCGTTGGATCCTTTTATTTTCTTCTGTTGGTAGGACGGTCCTCATCAAATCAAGCTTATCACGGATGATACATTCGATTTGATGAAAGACCAAATTCTGAGTTCTAGATATTCCAGCAAAGGTCCTTGCATTCCTTTCTTGCCAGATATGATACACTGTAGCTGCAAAACTGAGTTTACGAGAAAAATTGACGAAACTTTTACCATGCCAAGTGACAGTGGCCCATCGAATCCATTCATCCCATCCTGGTTCTGTCACCTTCTCCTTTCCCTTTAAAGAATCAGAACTGGTATTCCCCTTGCTGACCTCCACCTTCTCATCTCGTTTAGGTGTGCTCCATGTTCAAGTAGGCGTAGATCTGTCCCTTGTCGTACTTGACGTAGTTACACTAGTTCGGACACCTCCTCGTTTCTGCTGCCTCTCTACACGACTTGCAAGCTTTATAACATCCTCAAGGAAGATGTACGGTTGCAATTCAACCACATTAGCTATATCCTTCCTTAACCCTCCAAGAAATGTAGCTATTGTTTGTTCTTGGGGTTCCATCAATTCACATCGAATCTGTAGCAACTCAAACTCTTTCACATACTCTTCCACGCTTAAAGATCCTTGTCGCAAAGTCTGAAGTCTGATGTATAGCTCTTGTTTATAGTAATCAAGAACAAATCTCTTCTTCATCACTCTTTTCATAGTTGCCCACGTTCTAATCTCCTCTTCTCCATCCCTTCTCCTCTGAATCTTTAAGTTTTCCCACCATAAAAGAGCATAATCTGTAAACTCAAGTGCTGCCACCTTGCACTTCCTTTCTTCAGAATATTCATACCATTCGAACACCTTTTCAACCTTCTGAATCCATTCCAAGTATTCCTCAGGTGAACTACTTCCTCGAAACGGTGGAATCTTAAGTTTGAGACCACTAGGAGGATTATTATTCTGTCTTCTTGGTCTGCCCCTGTCGTCGGCCTCATCATCCCCATTTGGATCTCCATCAGCTTCTACAAAATCATTTCGTGGCACCCTAAGTGCTTGCCTCTGCTGGGGTTGCAAATTATTTCTTTGCATCATTTGCATAAGGGTATGCAACTGTTCACAAATTCCAGTCATTTCATCCCGAATCTCAGCATGAGATCGTTGTAAGCCCATAACCTGTGCCTGTTCTAAACTTAACCCTCTTGGCAAATCTTCTTTATCTCCAGCCATAACTAAGTTTATCAATTGCAATTCCAGCAAGCCTTTCTTCTGTTTCTAGCTCTTGCCTTAGATTGCAACTGATGCTCTGATACCAGATGTTGTGCCGTGAATGATTCAAAAATCGGCAACAATGAATCTGACGAAAATGGATGAAGGATGGGTCTGGTTGTATTGTCTTTCTTTTGGTGTTTAGGCTAGATTATAGTATTTTTAAGGTAAATAAAATGGAGGATAAACTAGAGTGATACTTTGATAAGTCGATCTGGACGCCACAAAGATCAATCTAGGATTTTGACGCCACACTCTTTGTGATTGAAGACTGATAAGTCAGGTAGGGTTCTTCACAAATCAATTTGGAAGAATAACTCTTAATTCTCGGAATTAAGTTCAAATATTGGGCAAAAGTTGTTTATTACATATTCTGATGCCATATTTATAATGGAACATCCCTCCACACTTAGGAAAATTCAACATGACAGAAATCAAGCCCAAAACTTGGACTTTGACAAAGTAACCAGACAAATTACACTAGCACACATTTTCTCTTTGTATCGTTTTCCTTTAATATATACGTCAACTTACCAAAAAAAAAACAAATCAATTTGGAAGAATAACTCTTAATTCTCGGAATTAAGTTCAAATATTGGCCAAAAGTTGTTTATTACATATTCTGATGCCATATTTATAATGGAACATCACTCCACACTTAGGAAAATTCAACATGACAGAAATCAAGCACAAAACTTGGACTTTGACAAAGTAACCAGACAAATTACACTAGCACACATTTTCTGACTTTAATTGAAACATAAACAGACCGAATTTAAAATGGCTATAACTTCTTGCACAAAAGTCCAATGCAATCATGGTTGGACAATCTGGAAAGATCACGTTCTGAACTTGAAATCCACCTAGATTAGTCTTGTTTTCACATGCAATGGATGACTTCAAATTCGGGTTCAAATTTATCTACTGGTCTGACGTAAACAGGATCAATTTCTTAACTTATTTGCATTATCAACCCAAATTCAAGTAGTCCAGCATCAAAAGAACCATTAAGGGCTCTTCCCATCTTTAAGCTCCAATTGTAGGCAAATAAGCACCATTGAACCAATTTGAAACTGATTGCCAAATTTTAACTCCGACGCAGCTTCAATCATTCCAATCTGACTCGTCAAGGTCCTTTGTAGTTGTTTCGCTCTCGCTCTTGTCATTGGATCATCTAAATCCTCTTGCATATTTGATTTACCTTTACGAGATGGATTATCATTCCCATGATCCACATCATCAGCCCCGGGTTGATAATGATTTGTCCTCAAATCATAATCGTCGTCATCATCCAAGTATGGAGTCAAGTCTTTCACATTAAAAGTAGCTGATACATTGTAATCACCAGGAAGATCTACCTTATACGCATTATCATTCACCTTCTCTATAATCCGAAATGGACCATCAGCTCTTGGCATCAACTTGGACTTGCGTTTGCTTGGAAATCTGCCCTTACTAAGATGAATCCAAACAAGATCACCAGGTTCAAACCTAACCATTTTCCGCCCCTTGTTAGCTTGTTTAGCATACTTTGTTGTTTTCTCCTCAATATGTAATCGAACCTGCTCATGTAGTTTCTTCATCAATTCTGCCTTTCTAATTCCATCCATAGATGTCCTCTCATCAATTGGAATATGAACAAGATCAATAGGAACACAAGGATTAAAGCCATACACGACCTCAAATGGTGAAAATTTTGTAGCCCCATGCACACTACGATTATATGTAAACTCCACAATAGGCAAACAAGTATCCCAACTCTTCAAATTCTTATGTATAACAGCTCGTAACAAAGAAGAGAAAGTTCGGTTTACTACCTCAGTTTGTCCATTAGTTTGTGGATGACATGCCGTACTGAAAAGTAACTTCGTTCCTAGCTTCCTCCAAAGAGTCTTCCAAAAGTAGCTTAAGAACTTTGTATCACGATCAGAGATAATGCTTTTAGGAACTCCATGCAAACGAACAATCTCTTGAAAGAACAAATCAGCTACATGTACAGCATCGTTAGTTTTGTTGCAAGGAATGAAATGGGACATTTTGGAGAATCGATCAACCACAACCATTATTGAATCCTTTCCACGCTGTGTTCTCGGTAACCCCAGTACAAAGTCCATGCTAACATCCATCCACGGTTGCTCTGGAATAGGCAACGGCATATACAGGCCATATGCATTCTCTTTACCCTTAGCTTTCTTGCAAATAGCACATCTCTCAATCACCTTGTGCACATCCCGTAACATGATAGGCCAAAAGAAATGTTCTTTCAGCAACTCATAAGTCTTCTTCTCCCCAAAATGACTACTAAGACCACCACCATGAGCCTCTCGCACAAGCAACTCCCGTAATGAACCTGAAGGAATACACATTCTGCCCATTTTGAACAAGTAACCTTCTTCATGCATAAAGAACCCATCACAAGCTCCCTTTGCACATTCAGTAACCACGTTAGCAAAGTAGAAATCATTAGCGTATTGATCCTTCACTTGTTCAAAACCCATCAGCCTTGCATTCAACATAGAGATCAGTGCATACCTCCTAGAAAGAGCATCAGCAACCACATTAACTTGCCCTTTCTTGTACTTTATGACATAAGGAAATGACTCCATAAACTCCACCCATTTAGCATGGCTTCGATTCAGCTTGCTTTGCCCCTTAAGATACTTCAAGGATTCATGATCAGTATGAATAACAAATTCTTTTGGCAACAAGTAGTGCTGCCATACCTCCAGAGCTCGAATCAAAGCATAGAACTCCTTGTCATAAATAGAGTAGTTCAAACGTGCTCCATTTAACTTTTCACTGAAGAATGCAATCGGCCTCTTTTCTTGCATCAAAACAGCCCCAATTCCAACTCCGGAAGCATCACACTCTATTTCGAATGTTTTAGCAAAGTCTGGAAGTGCTAAAACTGGAGCAGTACACAACTTTTCTTTAATTAGCTCAAAAGCTTTCTGAGCATCTGCACTCCATCTAAACTCGTTTCCTTTTTTCAAGCATTCTGTCATAGGAGCAAAAATAGAGCTGAAATCTTTCACAAATCGCCTGTAGAAAGAAGCTAAACCATGAAAACTCCTCACATCAGCGATACTAGCAGGTTTTGGCCAGTCCTGAATTGCCTCAATTTTCTCCTCATCAACCTTAACTCCCTTGCTAGAGATAATATATCCAAGAAACACGACACTTTCTTTACAGAAGTAACACTTTGTGAGTTTCCCATACAACTTAAAATCTCGCAAAGTTTCAAACACAACTCTAAGATGCGTCACATGATCATCAAAGGTCTTGCTATACACTAGGATATCGTCAAAATATACTACAACAAACAGCCCAATATACTTCCTCAAAACATGATTCATAAGCCTCATAAATGTACTAGGCGCATTAGATAACCCAAACGGCATTACCATCCATTCATATAACCCCTGTTTAGTTTTAAATGCTGTTTTCCATTCATCTCCCTCTTTCATTCTAATTTGGTGATAACCACTCATCAAATCGACTTTAGAAAACAATGCAGCACCATGCAACTCATCAAGCAAATCATCAAGTCTGGGTATAGGAAATCGATACTTAACTGTTATTTTGTTGATAGCACGACTGTCCATACACATCCTCATGGTACCATCTTTCTTTGGTACAAGCAAAGTAGGTACGGAACATGGACTAAGTGATTCTCGAACAAGCAAAGTAGGTACGGAACATGTTCTTTGGTACAAGCAAAGTAGGTACGGAACATGAACTAAGTGATTCTCGAACATAGCCCTTCTCTACAAGCTCACCAATCTGCCTTTGAATCTCTTTTGCTTCCGCTGGATTACATCTGTATGCTGGTCTATTAGGAAGTGAAGCTCCCGGCACCAAATCAATTTGATGCTCAATTCGACGAATAGGCGGTAACCCTTTAGGTAATTCATCTGGAAACACATCTTTAAATTCTTCTAGCAATTCCTTAATCTGTGTTGGTAAGTCTGGTCCTTCTACTTGTAGCAATTGCTTTGCCCAGATCATGAAAACAACCCCCGTCGAAGCTAATGCCTGTTTGATATCGCTTTTTTTGGCTAACAACAGCCCCTTACGTGATTGCACCTCCTTTTGTTGGCTTCGTAACTAATCCTCTCTAACCTGTTGAGAACTCAATGGTAACAAGTTCACCTTTTTTCCATTCAGCATGAAAGAATAAGTGTTTTTTCATCCATTGTAGGTCACATCCTTATCAAACTGCCATGGACGACCCAGTAACAAATGGCTAGCTGACATCGGCGCAACATCACACAAAACCTCGTCATGATAGGTTTTAATGGAAAAGGGCACAAGAACTTGCTTTGTCACCCGAATCTCTCCATTCTCATTCAGCCATCGCAAACTATACGGTCTGGGATGTGGAATGGTAGTTAAGCTCAATTTCTCCACCAAGGTAGTTGACGCAACATTAGTGCAACTTCCATTATCAATGATCATCCCACACACCTTATCTTGAATCTGACATCGAGTATGAAAGATGTTCTCACGTTGCTCAGCACTAACATCAACTTGTGCATTTAGAACCCGTTGCACAACCAACAAATCACCCTTCACTGGTTCGAAATCCTCTTCCTGTTCCATTTGTGCCTCACCTTCATCTTCAGTTTCAGCCTCATCTCCACTGATCAGCTCTCCATGATCCCCATGCAATATCATTACCCTTTTATTTGGACATTCTGAAGCAATGTGCCCATGTCCTAAGCACTTGAAGCACTTGATATCTCGTGACCTCCTTGGATGTGGAGGTTCTGTCACCTTCTCCTTTCCCTTTAAAGAATCAGAACTGGTATTCCCCTTGCTGACCTCCACCTTCTCATCTCGTTTAGGTGTGCTCCATGTTCAAGTAGGCGTAGATCTGTCCCTTGTCGTACTTGACGTAGTTACACTAGTTCGGACACCTCCTCGTTTCTGCTGCCTCTCTACACGACTTGCAAGCTTTATAACATCCTCAAGGAAGATGTACGGTTGCAATTCAACCACATTAGCTATATCCTTCCTCAACCCTCCAAGAAATCTAGCTATTGTTTGTTCTTGGGGTTCCATCAATTCACATCGAATCTGTAGCAACTCAAACTCTTTCACATACTCTTCCACGCTTAAAGATCCTTGTCGCAAAGTCTTCACATACTTTTCCACGCTTAAAGATCCTTGTCGCAAAGTCTGAAGTCTGATGTATAGCTCTTGTTTATAGTAATCAGGAACAAATCTCTTCTTCATCACTCTTTTCATAGTTGCCCACGTTCTAATCTCCTCTTCTCCATCCCTTCTCCTCTGAATCTTTAAGTTTTCCCACCATAAAAGAGCATAATCTGTAAACTCAAGTGCTGCCACCTTGCACTTCCTTTCTTCAGAATATTCATACCATTCGAACACCTTTTCAACCTTCTGAATCCATTCCAAGTATTCCTCAGGTGAACTACTTCCTCGAAACGGTGGAATCTTAAGTTTGAGACCACTAGGAGGATTATTATTCTGTCTTCTTGGTCTGCCCCTGTCGTCGGCCTCATCATCAGCTTCTACAAAATCATTTCGTGGCACCCTAAGTGCTTGCCTCTGCTGGGGTTGCAAATTATTTCTTTGCATCATTTGCATAAGGGTATGCAACTGTTCACAAATTCCAGTCATTTCATCCCGAATCTCAGCATGAGATCGTTGTAAGCCCATAACCTGTGCCTGTTCTAAACTTAACCCTCTTGGCAAATCTTCTTTATCTCCAGCCATAATTAAGTTTATCAATTGCAATTCCAGCAAGCCTTTCTTCTGTTTCTAGCTCTTGCCTTAGATCGCAACTGATGCTCTGATACCAGATGTTGTGTCGTGAATGATTCAAAAATCGGCAACAATGAATCTGACGAAAATGGATGAAGGATGGGTCTGGTTGTATTGTCTTTCTTCTGGTGTTTAGGCTAGATTATCTTTCTTCTGGTGTTTAGGCTACATTATAGTATTTTTAAGGTAAATAAAAATGGAGGATAAACTAGAGTGATACTTTGATAAGTCGATCTGGACGCCACAAAGATCAATCTAGGATTTTGACGCCACACTCTTTGTGATTGAAGAGTGATAAGTCAGGTAGGGTTCTTCACAAATCAATTTGGAAGAATAACTCTTAATTCTCGGAATTAAGTTCAAATATTGGCCAAAAGTTGTTTATTACATATTCTGATGCCATATTTATAATGGAACATCCCTCCACACTTAGGAAAATTCAACATGATAGAAATCAAGCCCAAAACTTGGACTTTGACAAAGTAACCAGACAAATTACACTAGCACACATTTTCTGACTTTAATTGAAACATAAACAAACCGAATTTAAAATGGCTATAACTTCTTGCACAAAAGTCCAATGCAATCATGGTTGGACAATGTGGAAAGATCACGTTCTGAACTTGAAATCCACCTAGATTAGTCTTGTTTTCACATGCAATGGATGACTTCAGATTCGGGTTCAAATTTATCTACTGTTCTGATGTAAACAGCATCAATTTCTTAACTTATTTGCATTATCAACCTAAATTCAAGTAGTCCAGCATCAAAAGAACCATTAAGGGCTCTTCCCATCTTTAAGCTCCAATTGTAGGCAAATAAGCACCCTTGAACCAATTTGAAACTGGTAGGCAAATAAGCACCATTGAACCAATTTGAAACTGATTGCCAAATTTTAACTCCGACGCAGCTTCAATCATTCCAATCTGACTCGTCAAGGTCCTTTGTAGTTGTTTCGCTCTCGCTCTTGTCATTGGACCATCTGAATCCTCTTGCATATTTGATTTACCCCATTTGAATCCTCTTGCATATTTGATTTACCTTTACGAGATGGATTATCATTCCCATGATCCACATCAAATAACAATAATAATAATACTACTAACAGTAGTAGTGATAATACTAATAATAATAATAATAATAATAACAATAATAATAATAATACTAGCAGTAGTAGTGATAATACTAATAATAATAATAATAATAATAATAATAATAATAATAATAAGAATAATAATAATAGAAGAAGAAAAAGAAGAAGAAGTTGATGACAACTTTGAGATGGAAGATTAACGTAAGGATTAAAGATTAAATAATGATAACAACAAATGTCAAGGTTAAAGGATCTACTAATCATATGTCAAACAAATATAATATAAACTCTTATTATTCAATTGGAAACCACACACAAAAAGGAGGTTGCAATCATATTATAAATTGTTAACATGATTACATTAGTTATCTTATTCGATTAATGCTAGTACTTGTAAATCTCATCAAGCATTCATGATTATAACTTATGTGAAGAAATAAATCAAGTTCCTTTCATAGCTTAGGTGTCAGTTATACCATACAATATGGGATATGAAAGTGCCAAGCATTTGTTGTACCTAGTGTTATACAACATAAATATAGGTTAGTTATTTGACAAACAAAGTATTAAACAGTGAACAAGATAACAAATATAAAACATGTTAGTATCAAACATTAAAGTCCATATTAAGTTTACACTATACTTATTCTTACACCATTAGTGTAACCTTTTCACCTTGACATAATAAACTTAACTAGACATAATAAAAGAAAGAAAAATAAATAAACAAAATAAGAATATAAATAACATAAAAGTTAACTAAGTAAAGGAAAGGAAATGAAAGGCATGAACAAGATATTAATGAAAGCAAAACTTAAACAATACAAAGATAGAAGAGAGAACACAAGAGCATGATCTTAATCTGAAGACCAAAATGCCTAAATGCATGGCAAATGCCTCCTTTTATAGGCCAAAATTGGAAACTATTGATTTGATGACTAATTGATGAGTGGGTAATCAACTCTTGACTTAGTGATAATCCTTATCTTCTCTTGTCTGCCCAAAACATCATTGATAACATCAGAATTGGAACCACATGAAAGCTGTAGGAAATTGTCTTAGCTTTCCAGGAAAAGAAAATGAAGGTCATTTTAACAGTATTCCGGTTTGGACTGTACCAGCATCTCTTTTCTATGTTTAGCCATCTTTTTGTCCTTTCAATTTCAATCCTTCAACTCATTAATTAATCCTTTCATTTATGTGATAGGCCTGCATTTAAGATGAACATTTACTATAAATTAAAGGTATCTTATATTATTAGATATGTTATTATAAAACATGCTTTAGTTAAGGAGTTATTAATACTTCAAGTGCAAAATGATAATATAAAACCTTGATAAAAATACACTTTTATGTACTAATTAAATAACCTAGACTAAGATCAACCCTCGTGGTAAAGACATGTAGAAGTTTTAGATGATTAATAAGATTATATAAATAAACAAAAATGGCAAGTGACATAAATAAAAAATTGATATCTTCTCCCAAGTGTAGAAGTGTCGAAGTAATAAATAAGTCAACAAGATAGGGGTTAAATTACAAGGAGATTAATTGTATAAATTATAAATAAAATAATATAACAACAACAACAATAATAATAATAGTAGTAGTAGTAGTAAAGAAGAAGAAGTTGATAAGAACTTTGAGATGGAAATCAATGTGAGGATCAAACAATGATAAAAACAAATGTCAAAGTTAGAGGATTCACTAATGGTATATCAAAGAAGTATAGTATAGACTCTTATTATTTAACTGGAAACCATACACAAAGGAGATTCTAATCGGATTATAAATTGTTCACATGATTATATTAGTTATCTTATTCGAATAATACTAATACTTGTAAATATTGTCAGTTATTAATGATTATAACTTACGTTAATAACAAATTAAGTTTTTTTATAGCACAAATATCGGTTATAACATACGATTGGGCTATGAAAATGCTAAGTATTTGTTACGCCAAGTGTTATACAACATAATCCTAAATTAGCCATTTAACAATCAAAGTATTAAGAGTGGACAAAATAACAAATACAAAACATGTTAGTATCAAACATTAAAGTCCATATTAAGTTTACACTATATTTGTTCTTACACTATCAGTGTAATATTTTTACCTTGACATAATAAACCTAGCTAAACATAATGAAAGAGAAAAACATAAATAAACAAGATAAGTAAAGGAAAGGAATTGAAAGGCACAAACAAGTTATTAATGAAAGCAAAACTTAAGCATTGTAAAAATACAAAGAGAGAAAGCAAGAGCATGATCTTGATTTGGAATCTAAGATGGATAAATACATGGCAAATGCCTCCTTTTATTGGCCAAAATTTAAAATTATTGCTTTGATGACTAATTATTGAGTGGGTGGTCATATCTTGACTTGGTGACAATCATTATCTTCTTATTTGTACAAAAAGACATTGATAACGTCGGAATTTAAACCAACCTTACTCATGAAAGTTCTAGGAAATTGTCTTAGCTTTCCAGAAAAACAAAATTGAGGCCATTTAGACTTTTAGAACTCAAGATATGAGTTAAACACTAAACAATGACTTAGTTGCAATATAGATTTGGAGTTCTACATTGTTGCTAAAATTTGAACTTCCAAATAGTAAAATTGAGTCGTGCCTTCCATGAAAGTTTTAGACCTATGTCCTAACTTTCCATCCATATAAAGCATACCTAAATCCAAGTTCTATAACTCCGGTTATGATCTAATTATGAAACAGTGTTCTAGTTTGGACTAAACCAACATCTCTTTTCTAAGCTTCACCATCTCTTTGTCTTCTTGATTAGTACTTAAAAGTGCATTTTTATCATGGTTTTATATCATCATTTTGCACTTGAAGTATCAATAACTCCTTAACCAAAGCATGTTTTATAATAATATATCAAATAATATAAGATACCTTTAATTTTATCAGACTTGTTATTATAAAACATGTTTTAGTTAATGATTATTGATACTTCCAGATCGAAATGATGAAATAAAATTTTGATAAAAATACACTTTTAAGTACTAATCACACCTTCCAACCAGCTTATTACTAGTCCCTAGTAATCAAAGCATTAAAATATAATAACAATTTGTAAATTCCATAAAATGAGTCATTTATCATTCAACTTCTATTAATCTATTCAGATAAACAAACTTTCATTAAATTTATATATCTGCTCATTATCTCTTAAACAAGATATTAATAAACATTTCTTTTATGTCAATATATCAATACATAGTTATAAGGCTTTACTTGGAAGAAAACTAAATTTTATTCTAATGTTTAAGGTTAACTTTTTTCGGTTGGGACTTTCTTGAGTTGGGATTATTATCTTTTTCTTTTTTTATTAATATACATATAACTTAAAAACACAGTGCATCTTTAACCCATCTAACGAGCTTTCGGCTAATGACTCATTGACTAGTTGGTCTTAGGGCATTAGGTGTTGAGATACCCCCACAAGCTTAGCAACTCTAGTTGTAGATATTGATATATAGATAGTGCAATGTTTGATTCCCTTAAAAACATTGGCATGTGACTTAAAAAGATAATGCATCTTTAACTTATCTAACAAGCCTTCGGCTAATGACTCCTAGACCAGTTGGTTTTAGGGCATTAGGTGTTAAGACACCCCTACGAGCTTAGTAACTTGGGTTGCAAATACTGATATAAAAATAGTACAATGTTTGATTCCCTTAAACTTTTCTTCTCAACCCATGTAAAAAGCGTTGCATCAATAGCTCCCAAGTCAGTTGACTTTAGGGTATTAGGCGTTAAAACACTCATTCGGACTTAATTGATTGGGTTAGGAAGGCTACAAAACTAAACTTATCTATGTTTTTATTATCATTATTTTTTTTCTTGTTTTTTATATTTATTTTTGCAATTTATATACTATCTTTTTTCCTTAGTTGTTACTTTTAACAAAAAACATAAATAATATAATAATTCAATGTACAACCCACAATCATATGTTAAAATGTGTGTAAAAATAAAGGTTTAATAATACTTGTTAAATGAGTGTGAGCAGAATTAAGTGATAACAATGTGAGAGTTTGTAAACCTGAATATTTCAAGAAGTATTATGATTGACCTTGTTAAGAAAGTTTACTAAGATGCATTACAAGAGTCACTTTAACAAAAGAACTCATTTACTCTGTCATCCTAGTAACAACAGTTTTGCAAATGGTTTATGAAATAGAAAACACGGTTAGTTTTAATATCAACTATTGCCCTCTCCCCTCTAACCTAAATGGGACATTGTCCTCAATCTCCTACGGTAGAAAGATAGAGTATAGAAGACATCTCCTAAAACACCGAATACAGACAAACCTAAAACACACTTAAACAAATATAAAAAAGAACAAAACACAAATATTATGCTCTATTATAAAACCAAAAGACACAAGGATTCACAAATGAAGGCTTTAATCCAATATAAGCTTTTTACGGCTTTTCTTAGTTGACCAATTTATATGACTCATGAAGGGATCAATTATAAGAGTGAAAGATTGTAGTTGGTCAATTAATTGTTCAACAATAGCAGTAGAGATTATGATTTGTCATACCGAAGATGTTAGAAATTCCTGTTCCATAGCATGATCAAGAAAAGATAACAATTTAACATAAAAACCATAACATTTAACAAACTGACATGACTAAAAGGTTGATATATTCTCCCAAGTGTAAGAGTGTTGAAGTAATAAATAACCCGGCAAGACTGGGGTCGAACCATAGGGAGGTTAATTATATAAATTATAAACAACAATAATACAATAACAACAATAATAGTAATACTAATACTAATACTAATAACAATAATACTAATAATAATAATAAAGAAGAAGAAAAAGAAGAAGTTGATGAGAACTTTGAGATGAAAAATCAATATGAGGATTAAATAATGATAACAACAAATGTCAAGGTTAAAGGATGCACTAATGGTATTTCAAACAAGTATAGTATAAACTTTTATTATTTAACTAGAAACCACACCCAAAGGAGGTGCCAATCGGATCATAAATTATTAACATGATTATATTAGTGATCTTATTCGAATAATACTAATACTTGTAAATGTTGTCAGGCATTCATGATTATAACTTATGTTAACAACAAATCAAGTTCCTTTCATAGCTTAGGTGTTGGTTAGATCATACAATATGGGCTATGAAAGTGTCAAGCATTTGTTGTACCAAGTGTTATAGAACATAAATCTAGATTAGTCATCCAATTGTTAAACAACATAAATCTAGATTAGTTATTTACCAAGCAAAGTATTAAAGAGTGAACAAGATAACAAATATAAAACATGTTAGTATCAAACATTAAAGTCCATATTAAGTTTACATTATACTTATTCTTACACCATTAGTGTAACCTTTTCACCTTGACATAATTAACTTAGCTAGACATAATGAAAGAAAGAAAAATAAATAAACAAAATAAGATAAAAGTTAACTAAGTAAATGAAAGGAAATGAAAGGCATAAACTTAATATTAATGAAAGCAAAGCATAAACATTACAAAAAATACAAAGAGAGAAAGGAAGAGCATGATCTTGATCTGGAAACCAAGATGCCTAAATGCATGGTAAATGCCTCCTTTTATAGGCCAAAATTGGGAACTATTGATTTGATGACTAATTATTGAGTTGGTGGCCACATCTTCACTTTATGACAATCTTTATCTTCTTGTCTGAACAAAACATCATTGATAACATCAGATTTTAAGCCAACCTTATCATGAAAGTTCTAGGAAATTGTCTCAGCTTTCTAGAAAAAAAATTGAGGTCATTTGAACTTCTAGAACTCGAGATATGGGCTGAACAATAAATAGTGTCTAAGCTGCAAGATAGATTTAGACTTCTATGTTATTGCTAAGATTTGGACTTCCATATAGCAAAATTGAGTCTTCCCTTTCTATAAAAGGTTTAGACCTATATCTTAGTTTTTCATCCATATAAGACATATATAAATCTGAGATCTACAGCTCTAGATATGACCCAATTATCAAACAATGTTCCAGTTTGGATTGCACCAGCATCTCTTTTCTAAGTTTGGCCCTCTCTTTGTCCTTTCAATTTCAGTACTTCAACTCATCAATCAATCCTTTTATTTATGTGATAAGCCTGTATTTAGGATGAACATTTACCATAAATTAAAGGTACCTTATGGTATAAGACTTGTTATTATAAAACATGTTTTAGTTAAGAAGTTATTGATACTTCAAGTGCAAAATGATGATATAAAAAATTAATAAAAATACACTTTTAAGTACTAATCACTAAGTTGTGGTTGAATACGTTGCAAGAACCTAGACAAAAGCCATTCACACTTGGCTGAAATAGTAATTACCATTCCATTAAGGCATTGTAGGTCAAATTCCTTAACTAGTAACTATGAAGCATCAATCACAACACAAAATCTTATATAAGTTAGACATTTACACATTAGGGTAGTAATATCAACATGTAAAGGAATCCCTAGAGCACTAATACCATAACTTAGTCCCTTGTTAGTCTAATGACCTCTTCCCTAAAAAATCACAACTTTGATCCCTGGCCTATGCTCTTCTCAAAACCTTTCAAGACACTAACTGTGCATAGAGGGTCATTATCTCTTGAAATAAACAACTCAGGAACCTTTATGGAGGAGGCTAAAAATGGGTTCATCCTTGTACCATAGAAGGAGACCCTAGTGCCAAACAATGCTCCCTAGTCTCTAGATAATGCATTTATCACTTGGCCTCCTCTAAAGCAAAATCCAATTATGCCAAGCTTCTTCGAGATTCCTGCAGCTAAAAATTCATCAACCATCCATTTTGTTGATGTATCAATGTCTTTTGCAACCCTCTATGGTTCCTGTTTTGTGATCCATTGTTCTAACAAAGTCATCAGCTGGTCTTTCATCCACTGATCCCCACGAAACAAGTCTGGAACTAGAACGTTTCAATCCAAATAAATAAACACAAGTTACAAAAGCTTCAAATAGTCAATTACAACTTGTGATGAAAATGAATTCTAATCGTGACACAGACATAGGTATGGCAATTACTAACAAATGATTGATGTCATGTTTGTGCCTATCAGAGGAAAAACAGTTGTGATCCGAGCTATTTTTTGAGGGAAGAGGCCATTGTTGCAAGGCTAATGCCTTATGTGTTATCCAATTATGATCCAAGTTATTTTTTGTTATTATAATCACTCTTACTTGTTTGTTTGAGGTCTACTTTATGGAGAAGTGTTTGATGGCCTTATCCTCTATGGTATAATGCCTAATTGCTAATTTTGTTTAGCTTGTTAGATTGTTTATTTTGTATCATGAAGCATGTTCCTTTTGCTTGTTCAAGGGAGTTTGTTCCCTTTTTTCACCAGTTTGTACATGTCTGTATTTTTTGATCTGCTAGTTTCCCAGCTTTGTTTCATTTTGATATATAAAATTACTTACATTTGATCAAAAAACAAAATTCCAATGGAACATTATGAAGCTTAACCTAAACTAGAATTCTAGACAAATCATCTTTGGATAATTGCATGTTTGGTTTCCAATATCTAAGCACCAAATGTCTATTGGACATGTGCCATGGAGCTCTGTATAAGATAGCGGTAACATGATCAACCGAGTCAAAGGTGAATAAGAAGAAATTATTATCCAATGACAAAATTTCTAATAATCCAAGTGTTCCCTAAGTTCTGTTAGTTATATAATTAACCATCGAGAATGGAAGTTTCTAACCTATAAAGTGCCCAATGAAGGTGGATTCCCAAAGGATACAACCTTCTTCGAAGACTTTAATGGGAGGACTTACTATCATACAGTCTTATTCTAGTGAGGGAGGTAAGAAAATCAAATTACATTTTGTTTGTAAAATATGGCCAACTTTCACGTTTGAGCTTACATCACCTCTAACAGCGTTTAAAAAGTTTAACTTGCAATCATTGGATTGCTTGGTGTTAAGGTCCTTACTACTGATACATTAGACATTAGGATGTAGAGAACTAACAGGTGTAGAAGACACATTGATTAGTACTTAAAAGTGCATTTTTATCAAGATTTTATATTATTATTTTGCACTTCAAGTATTAATAACTCCTTAACTAAAGCATGTTTTATAATAACATATCTAATAATAAAAGATACCTTTAATTTGTGGTAAATATTCATCTTAAATGTAGGCCTATCATATAAATGAAAGAATTGATTGATGAGTTTAAGTACTGAAATTGAAAGGACAAAGAGATGATCAAACTTAGAAAAGAGATGTTGGTGCAGTCCAAACTGAAACACTATTTGGTAATTGGGTCATATCCAGAGCTGTAGATCTCAGATTTAGGTCTACTTTATATGGATGGAAAGGTAAGACATAGGCCTACAACTTTCATATGGAGGTTTAGTTTTAAAAAGACTATTTTCAAGTCCAAATTATAGCAACAACAAAGAAGTTCAAATATGTCCTACAACTTGCACAGTGTTCAGTTTTTGGCCCATAACTACAGTTATAGAAGTCCAAATAACCTCAATTGTTTTTTTTTTCTAGAAAGCTGAGATAATTTCTTAAAACTTTCATGAGTTTAAGTAGTTCCAATTCTGACATTATCAATGACGTTTTGGGAAGACAAGAAAAGATAAGGATTGTCACCAAGTCAAGAGTTGGCCACCCACTCATCAATTAGTCATTAAATCAATTGGTCACCCACTTATCAATTAGTCATCAAATCAATAGTTCCTAATTTTGGCCTATAAAAGGAGGCATTTGCCATGCATTTAGGCATCTTGGTTTCTAGATCAAGATCATGCTCTTCCTTTCTCTCTTTGTATTTTTTGTAATGTTTATGCTTTGCTTTCATTAATATTAAGTTTATGCCTTTCATTTCCTTTCCTTTACTTAGTTAACTTTTATGTTGTTATTTTGTTTATTTATTTTTCTTTCTTTCATTATGTCTAGCTAAGTTAGTTATGTCAAGGTGAAAAGGTTACACTAATGGTGTAAGAATAAGTATAGTGTAAACTTAATATGGACTTTAATGTTTGATACTAACATGTTTTGTATTTGTTATCTTGTTCACTCTTTAATACTTTGCTTGTTAATTGACTAATCTTGTTTTATATCGTATAACACTTGGTACAACAAATGCTTGGCACTTTCATAGCCCATACTGTATGGTATAACCAACACCTGAGCTATGAAAGGAACTTGATTTGTTGTTAACATAAGTTATAATCATGAATGCCTGACAACATTTACGAGTATTATCATTAATTAAATAAGATAACTAATATAATCATGTTAACAATCTATAATCTGATTGGAACCTCCTTTGTGTGTGGTTTCCAATTGAATAATAAGAGTTTATACTATACTTGTTTGACATACCATTAGTGGAACCTCTAACCTTGACATTTGTTATTATCATTGTTTAATCCTTACATTAATATTCCATCTCAAAGTTCTCATCTTCTTCTTCTTCTTCTCCTTCTTTTTCTTTATTGTTGTTGTTGTTCTTGTTATCTATAGTTTATACAATTAACCTCCCTATGGTTCGACCCCACTATTACTATTACTATTACCATTACTACTACTGCTACTACTATTATTGTTATTATTCTTACTGTTGTTGTTGTTGTTGTTGTTGTTGTATTATTGTTATCTATAATATATACAATTAACTTCCCTGTAGTTCGACCGCAGTTTTGCCGAGTTATTTATTACTTTGACGCTCCTACACTTGGGAGAAGACATCAATCTTTTGGTTGTGTCACACACTTTGCAAGGGATTTGTCCTATAAAATACAAAATTTGAACATGACAATATTGGCTACAATAAGACAGCTGGCATATTTCCTACTTTGACTTGAAAAAAGGAGTGGACTGCTTGCTTACCTAGCTGTTGTTTTAAATACCATACGACTAGTATTAGTTGCTTGCCCTTGACTTGCCCCATCATACCTAAAAGGCATTTTAGTTCCTCTACATTCATTTAGCTCAACAATACTTTCAAAACTCATCAACTAAATGAGACCTTCAATAGCATTGTTGTTCTCATCAAAATGAGAAAATATGGCACCATGGCCATACAACATCTTTTGGAGTTGTATTCTCAAGTTGTGTTTAGCCAAAAGTTGACCATCCTTCTTTATGTTAATTGCTTGTTCGTGAAGAATATAAGAGTTATTTAATGGGTCACTGTGGGGTTGTGAAAACTTTGGATGTATTGCATAGGTATTTTTATTGGCTAAAGATGAAAAAGGAGGTGTAACGAATCTATGTATAGTGAATTGCATGTAGAAAGGAAAAATCTATATAACCCGCATGGACTATATATACCATTACAAAAATCTAGAGTATAACCCGCATGGACTATATATACCATTATTTGTGCCTACTGAACCTTAGGTAGATATCTCTATGGATAATAATTCTGAATTTTTCAGTTTTAACATGTGAGAGAGATTATTGTATTTTTTGGTTCTTGAATGAATTGAATCTAACTTATCAAAGATTAACTGATTTCATGGCGTCATTCAGCTTCATTCTAATAGTGTTGGTACCTTAGGATATGTTTTCATTATGTCACACTCCTATCAGACCACTTTCAGCTTTTCGCAATCAAATCTCAATCTTAACTATGGGTTGCGTGACCACTTGATCACGAGGTCCGTATTAGTTGATATCAGAGCTAAGCTCCGATAATAGGTCATATCTTTATGAAAATTTTGTTTTCCTAGTGTTTTATTAAGATTTCGGTGTTTGGGTTAATCTTTTTTTTCTTCTTTATGTCTGCGACATACTAGTTAAAAATTTTAATATTTTGTTTTGTTATTGTTTTAACATATTAATAGCATAAAAGTAAAATAAAAAAGAAGAAGAAAGAGACCTTATTTAAAGTTTGTTGCAATTTTGCCGTAAAAACATAACTCATAGAGAACCTTAAGTAAGACAACTCAGAATTAATTAACATTTCATATATTTACTATTGGAGGTGAGATTGCATTATATATTAAATTTTGGCTTATTTTAATATAGTTTTCTTCAGGTTTCACTTTGGGGTTTAATTATGCCGTAAACTGATAACACACGGGCTTTGATACCTTGCCATAAGATAACGACCTATAAACTAAGAGTTGTAGTTTATTGGATATTAGGATACTTTAATTTAAGGTTATTTCGATATCATTAGGTCTTTTTTGAATTCTTGTGTTTTAAAATTATGTAACAAGTCAAATTTGCGTTAAGTTCCAAAATGTGTTTGTCTACTGATTGTTTTGACCAAATCATTTTTTTTTATTATATTGGGGTTATTTAGGAGTCAAATAAGTTTCTTCATTAGTTTTCATTTATGTTTTATTTCTTGTCTTTGTTTTGTCCATAATTTGTATGAATTTGCATTGCTGCTCACAAAATCATAGTTGTAGTTTAATTTTGCTTTTTTTTTTTTAGTTTATTTATTGATTATTGAGTCTATATTCACAATTTGAATATGTTGCAAAGGCCTTTGACTTTGATTAGTTAGATTTTCAGTTTTAAAAAAACCAAAAGAAAACAAGTTGTAAGGTTAAAAGTGTAATGAGTTTTGAGTGTGACATGAATACACACACACACACACACACACACACCACTAACCAATTCATGTCAGAATAAAATAAAACACTACCCCCTCATGTGGGTGATGTAAAGTTTCAAATTTATGCCACGACAAAGATTATAAAGAGGGTGAATTTTATGAAGGGGAATGTGTGTGATAGGCTTGAGAAGGTGGACAAACATGATAGTGAAGCTGATACAAGTACCTATGATATGAGGAAGGTTAAGGTTAATTTGAAATCGAACTGGTAGCAGGGTCAAAAGGTTAATATGGGTTGATCAAAGGAGATTCAATAAGGAAAAGAAACGGAGGTTACGAGTTTTAAATATTTATGATCATAATGCTTATATAAGGTTAGATAAAAAGCACGAGGCTGAAAGAATTGCAAAGATTTATAAAGAAACAAATAAAGAACTTAAAGAATGGAGAGCTTTAGTTTAGCGCCAAAAGGATGGAAAATAAAAGAGGGTAGCAATGATAATCATTCAAAAATATATACGCAAATGGATGGCAAGATGTATTTTTTTTTAAAATTATTATGGGCTACAACTTTCATATAATGTTGTTGGATTGTTGGATGCAAATGCGTGCAAGAAAAGAATTCCAAAGGCTTCATCAAGAAGCTAAGAAATTTTCTGTTAAACTTGTTGGTGATTCAAGGATGAATCATTTTGAAGAGAGGGAATGATACGATTCAAGCAAGGTCAAATTTAGATTGTGACATAAAATTTCCTACCATTTATTTTTATGCTATTTGATTAGTACTTAAAAGTGCATTTTTATCACGGTTTTATATCATCATTTTGCACTCGAAGTATCAATAACTCCTTAACTAAAGGGTATTTTATAATAACGTATCTAATAATATAAGATACCTTTAATTTATGGTAAATATTCATTTTAAATGCAGGCCTATCACATAAATAAAAGGATTGATTGATGAATTTAAGAACTGAAATTAAAAGGACAAAGAGATGGCCAAACTTAGAAAAGAGATGTCGGTGCAATCCAAACCGGAATACTGTTCGGTAATTGGGTCATATGTGGAGCTGTAGATCTCAGATTTAGGTCTACTTTATATGGATGGAAAGGTAAGACATAGGCCTACAACTTTCATATGGAGCCTAAGATCTAAAAAGGCCATTTTCAAGTCCAAATTGTTGTAACAACAAAGAAGCCCTAATCTGTCCTCCAACCCGAGCACTGTTCAGTATTTTAGCCATATCTGGAGTTCTAGAAGTCGAAATGAACTGAAGTTTTTACAAAAGAATGCTGAGATAATTTTATACAACTTTCATGTTTTCAAGTGGCTCCAATTTTGACGTTATCAATAACGTTTTGGGTAGTCAAGAGAAGATAAGGATTGTCACCAAGTCAAGAGTTGGCCACCCACTCATCAATTAGTCATCAAATCAATAGTTCCCAATTTTGGCCTATAAAAGGAGGCATTTGCCATGCATTTAGGCATCTTGGTTTCCAGATCAAGATCATGCTCTTCCTTTCTCTCTTTGTATTTTTTGTAATGTTTATGCTTTGCTTTCATTAATATCAAGTTTATGCCTTTCATTTCCTTTCCTTTACTTAGTTAACTTTTATGTTCTTATTTTGTTTATCTATTTTGCTTTCTTTCATTATGTCTAGCTAAGTTAGTTATGTCAAGGTGAAAAGGTTACACTAATGGTGTAAGAATAAGTATAATGTAAACTTAATATGGACTTTAATGTTTGATACTAACATGTTTTATATTTGCTATCTTGTTCACTCTTTAATACTTTGCTTGTTAAATGACTAATCTTGATTTATGTTGTATAACACTTGGTACAACAAATGCTTGGCACTTTCATAGCCCATAATGTATGGTATAACCGACACCTGAGCTATGAAAGGAACTTGATTTGTTGTTAACATAAGTTATAATCATGAATGCTTGACGAGATTTACAAGTATTAGCATTAATTGAATAAGATGACTAATGTAATCATGTTAACAATATATAATCTGATTGGAACCTCCTTTGTGTGTGGTTTCCAATTCAATAATAAGAGTTTATACTATACTTGTTTGATATACCATTAGTGGAACCTCTAACCTTGACATTTGTTATTATCATTGTTTAATCGTTACATTAATATTCCATCTCAAAGTTCTCATCATCTTCTTCTTCTTCTCTTTCTTTATTATTATTATTATTACTACTACTACTACTACTACTACTACTACTACTACTACTACTACTACTACTACTACTACTACTACTACTACTACTACTACTACTACTACTACTACTACTACTACTACTACTACTACTACTACTACTACTACTACTACTACTACTACTACTACTACTACTACTACTACTACTACTACTACTACTACTACTACTACTACTACTACTACTA
>NW_011500220.1:182327-184361 GCF_000495115.2 Populus euphratica
GTTAAGGAGTTATTGATACTTCAAGTGCAAAATGATGATATAAAACCTTGATAAAAATGCACTTTTAAGTACTAATCACTTATATTATTAGATATGTTATTATAAAACATGTTTTAGTTAAGGAGTTATTGATACTTCAAGTGCAAAATGATGATATAAAACCTTGATAAAAATGGTAAACAATGAAAGAAAGAAAAATAAATAAACAGTGAAAATCGTCTAAAGTTTCAAGTTTCTTGTAATCACTGAAAATTGAGTTGGGATAAACATCTATTACTCTGAATCTCGTAAATGTTACTGTTGCAAAAATAATGCCATGTTTCCACAGAAAATAAAGCAAGGTCTTCTTTCTTTAACTTGTGCTTTGTTTGTTCATGCGGGGTACGGTGCACCACCGCACAAACAAACGGGCAGTATCATCAATGTGTTTTAACTTAGGCTTTGTCTGGAACTGTGACCTAACTGATCTTGGGGAAGTGTTCACTGTGCATGATATCATCAAAGTCCGTATCTACTTCTGCCATGGATGTTATTGACATTACTTGCATATGTTTGTACAACACCAGACTTGATTGATCCATTCGTCTTTATATATATGGTGTCGTAATCTGTAAATCTGCCACGCTGTTTTTGTTCTTCATACTGTTTCAAATTCAACAAGAACTCATACTGTTTCAAATTCAAACTTTCGAAATGCCATTTCCTATAAATTGTTAAGCATAATCATGAGGTTAATCCAATGCTGCTGGTGAACTTCAAATCAAATGATATAAGCAGCATGGACATTTTGCATAATTCTATGATCTTTGTGGGTCAAGAAACAGTGCAAGGTGCGTGGAATTTCAATTTCATGTACAATAAAGCAAGCAATTTCTGATTTGGCATTTAAACCTAGAACTGTTTACACCAAAGCTGTCCTGCCCTAATGAAAAAGTTACTCAGTTATTCTGCTCTGTGTAAATTGATTAAATGATTATAAGCCAAAAGTCCTAAATTTTTCTTTATGTTTCAACACTAACGCCTGTACTAACCTCCCAAAATGAAGGCCGGTTTTACATTCCTAGTTTTGATGAGGCAACAAAGCCCTTCTCTTCTTAATTTTCCATTCAAAAAACTGGACCCGTGAATAATTACAAGCTGAAAAGGAAATTGTCCCTTTGCTATCCCCCTCAAGGAATGTTTGAAAAAATTGATACACATCTAATATTTATATTATCTAATCCCAGTAAACCCATCAAAATTAAATAATACAGATATTATAAATAATATAAAAGGTCAAACAACATAAGAAACTATATTACAAGCTAGTCGGGTAGAGGACCTAGATTTTTAAAACATTACAACTCAATTTTATATATCATATGCTCCATTTGTTTTTATATTTGATAGTTTGTGTGTTGTATATTATTTTTATTTTATTTAAAGATATTTCAGCTCCAAAATTTTATTTATGGATTTTCTATTAGGTTTTTTTAACTTAATAACTTTTATTTTTATTTTTTTAGCATCTGAAAATTTAACTTAAATTAAATCAAAGAAGATATTAATCAAATTGAGTTTTTAGTAATAGAGCGCTTAAACTTGACGGGGCAACACTGAAGAAAAAGAACAAAACACTGTAATTTTAATAAAAACTGGTGAGCTGGTGACTCACAGTTCACAAATTGACCTGGTACTTAACTTAAAGACTCGGGTATTTTTTGTCAGTTACTAGATGAAGCCTAACAACAATGAACGAGGCAGAAAAATGTGCAGAGCTGTACTGGAATTATGTAGACAATAAATGGTGGGTCAAGAACTCACAGGGTCACCATGCTTTGCTTTCAGTTTCCATTCAAAATTTATGTTGGTAGTTTAATTCCTCCCTTTAAACACGTATGTCTGCAAGAGGTCAGGAATCCACCACCAATCTAACAGAGATCACTTACCTACCAATATTAATCACTTTCGGTCACATAAATGAAGTAAATGCATATTTGAATATATATATATATATATATATATATATATATATATATATATCGTCAAATCAAA
>NW_011500220.1:184392-184786 GCF_000495115.2 Populus euphratica
AAGGGAATCAAACATTGTACTATCTATGTATCAGTATCTACAACCCGAGTTACTAAACTCGTACATGTGTCTCAATACCTAATGCCCTAATACTAACTAATTTGCGAGTCATTAGCCAAAAGCTCGTTACATGGTTTAAAGATGTATTGTGTTTTAAGTTACATGTATATATATTTTTTTAGAAAAAACAAAAAAAAAAAGAAAAAAAAAATCCCAACCCAGGGAGGTTTTGAAACTTTCAAACAGGAAGAAATCAAGGATAAAAAATGCACCAAAAATATTGATGCGGATCTTTTTTTAAGAGTGGTAACAAATTCGACATCCAAAATCACGCCAATCAATGATTACTTTCCTGATGAATCCTTACTTTCTCTTAGTCCAATGCCTTGATATG
>NW_011500220.1:186705-205965 GCF_000495115.2 Populus euphratica
AAGTTTATTATGTCAAGGTGAAAAGGTTACACTAATGGTGTAAGAATAAGTATAATGTAAACCTAACATGGACTTTAATGTTTGATACTAATAACAAATGCTTGACACTTTCATACTGTATGGTGTAATCGACACTTGAGCTATGAAAGGAACTTGATTTGTTATTAACATAAGTTATAATCATGAATGCCTGACAACATTTACAAGTATTAGCATTATTCAAATAAGATAACTAATGTAATCATATTAACAATTTATAATCTAATTGGAACCTCCTTTGTGTGTGGTTTCTAATTGAGTAATAAGAATTTATATTATACCTGTTTGACATACCATTAGTGGATCTTCTAACCTTGACATTTGTTGTTATCATTATCTAATTCTTGTATTGATTTTTCATCTCAAAGTTCTCATCAACTTCTTTTTCTTCTTTGTTGTTACTACTACTACTACTACTACTATTGTTATTGTTGTTATTGTTTATAATTGTTGTTTATAATTTATACAATTAACCTTCCTATGATGCGACCCGGTCTGATCGAGTTATTTATTACTTCGACACTCCTACATTTGGGAGAAAACATCAATCTTTTTATCATATCAATAAGTTTAGTGGATTAACCCTAATTTATTCAGGTGATTTTTTTAGTCTTTTTCTAAATTGATTGTTTTTCGATCTTCTTTCAATATTGGGTTGATTGAAAATTGTGTTTCATAACTTTTAAGTCTTTGGTTTAAGAGAGGAGAGAGATAAAATTAATATTGACATCAATTCATGTTATCAAAACGATCGATCTTGGTTTCAACTAGTTTTGTATGATAAGAAAAGTTCCACTTAGGGGTTTTTCCTACCTTTAAATGGCCTAAAAAACACATATAAAGCTCAATTTGGTTTTTACATGGTTTTTTAGGTTTTTAAAGCCATTGATGAATTTAATGTTTTTTAAATGTTTTGGGTAAAAATATGTTGAAAAACTAGTTTCTAAGTAGAAAAACATCAATATTGATTTTTTACATATTATAGTGACTAAAATCTAGAAAAAATCAAATAATGTGTTGTTGAACTTCTTTTTTTAAAAAAAAAATTTAGGTAGGACCACATATTAAGTTAAAAAATAAGAGCTTATGTATGTGTGCATGCCTTTTTCAAATGGATTATGTTTGCTGAACCTTTTTTTAATTGATATCATTTTAAATATATATTTTTTAATTTATACTTAAATTAATCCTCTTTGATTTTTTATTTTTTTAAATTTTTTATATATATTTGACTTTTAAGAAATTATTATAGTTAATTTATATTTTTTAAGTTTTATATAAATGAACTATATTTTTTAAAATAAAAATATACATTTTTTAAAATATCTCTAGCAAGGGTAACATTATATAATATTTTTTTGATTAGTTTTATTTAATCAATTTCATGTATTTGTATATTTTTATTCAATCAAAAATTTATTTTGGTAAATAAAATTATTAAACAGATAAATAACTCATATATATATATATCAAGTTTTTTAATTTTATTTTTAGTTATTATTATATTTTTTTTTTATTAAAATATTTTTTTAATTATTTAATTAAAAATATGTATAAGATTTTGTAATTCATACTTGAAAACTTTTTAGAAAAAAACACATAAAAAATCTATATATTTAATTTTTTTATTAGAAAAAAAATCAGCGGTAGGATAGGAATCAAATAGCTAGAGAAAATCTAAATAAACAAACAGTGGTAATTACTGATTGGAAAAAAAAAGAAGAAACTAATACTTCTAAAAAAACTACCTCAAACGAATTGCTTTGTATCTCTCTCTACCATAAGCATAAACACTAACAAAAAAAATTAAGTCTATCCATTTAACAGATCCACCATCCAATCCCATCCCATCCCATCGAAGAAGAAGCCTTCGTCTCTCCATTTCTAACGGTACCAACACCAAAACCTTTAAATTCTTTTCTTTTCTTTAATTAGATTCAGATCTTTCATTAATTATTATTCATTAATAACTAACTCTAATTTTAATTTTAGAATTTTGCAATTGCAGCAAGATCTCTAGCAAGATGGCGACGATCGACGAGCCTCTATACCCGATCGCCGTTCTAATCGACGAGTTAAAAAACGAGGACATTCAGCTCCGATTGAATTCAATTCGTCGCCTTTCTACCATCGCTCGTGCCCTCGGCGAGGAGCGAACTCGCAAGGAATTAATTCCTTTCCTAAGCGAGAATAACGACGACGACGACGAAGTGCTTCTCGCTATGGCTGATGAATTAGGAGTTTTTATTCCCTATGTTGGCGGTGTTGAGTATGCCAATGTGCTGCTTCCGCCTCTCGAGACGCTCTGCACCGTCGAGGAAACTTGTGTTAGAGATAAATCAGTCGAGTCTTTATGTAGAATCGGAACACAGATGATAGAGCAAGACTTAGTCGACCATTTTAGTCCGCTCGTTAAGGTTTGGATTTTGCTGATAATTTTGTTTGTTTTTTTACTGATACGTATTGACGGGATGTGATCTTTGCTGTTCAGAGATTGGCAGCGGGTGAATGGTTTACTGCACGGGTTTCGTCCTGTGGTTTGTTTCATATTGCCTATCCCAGTGCTCCAGAGACTTTAAAGACTGAATTACGAGCCCTATACAGTCAGCTTTGTCAAGATGATATGCCCATGGTTCGTAGATCTGCTGCCACTAATCTAGGAAAGTTTGCTGCTACTGTTGAGCCTGTTCATTTGAAGACTGATATCATGTCTATATTTGAGGATTTGACTCAGGATGGTATGAACATCCTTCCATTTTTTACTCTAATCAAGTTCTATGTTTGTGCTAACTAGTTGATTTTGCTTTCATTATTGTGTTGGCTGATTTTGATTCTGACTAGGGAATATGCATTTAAGCCTTTAGAACTAAGGAATGCATTTCAGGTTTTGGAATAAAACTATTCCAGGAAATGAATTCTTTTGCTTGTGATTCCATTCTGTGCCTCTTGATGTATGTTTTGTAGAACATTGAAGTGCAATAACGAAATTGAATTCCAGCTTTTATTTTTATCAATTTTGTTTTCTACAGTTCTGTCTTCTATATATTTATGAACATTTGCTTTTTCTAAATGGTCTAGGATAAAGTGCCTCCCAATTGTGTTTTTGTTAGCTTGAAAATCCATAAAATCTTGGTTAACCTATCCGATAGGCCATGTCAATGATTATTGTTATTCTTTGTAATTTTTGTACTTCTCTGAGTTCTTTCTCTCTTCATCTTTTTAAAAATACAGCAAAACCTAGGAAACTTTAATCGATTAAAAATCATAAACAGGTTCTGATCTGTACTCTTTTCTTCTGAATAGAAATGAATCGTAATTGGCATCAGTATTCTCTTTCTTTGTTATGGAGTGCAAATATAAGCATGTCTCCATTTGTCTTTGTTTCAGATCAAGATTCTGTTCGATTATTGGCTGTTGAGGGTTGTGCAGCTCTTGGAAAATTGCTGGAACCCCAAGATTGTGTGGCGCATATCCTTCCAGTCATAGTTAATTTCTCACAGGTATAACATGGTTCAGCTTTTCTAATTGTTTGTTACTTTGTATTGTGGTTATCCATGATCCAAGCTTTTAACAATGCGTGGAAAAAAATTTATCTTCTGTTTTATATTGTCATCTCACGACTAAATGGAAAACTCGGTTCATGGTTTTTGTTTTGACCATTATGCATGATCCAAATATTTTCCCAAGCAGGATAAGTCTTGGCGTGTTCGCTACATGGTTGCAAATCAACTGTATGAGCTCTGTGAAGCTGTTGGTCCTGAGCCCACCAGGTAACCACTTTAAAACCACCTTGGATTAGCTGTTACTTGTTTGAAATGGATTAATCAATTATATGAGCTCTGTGAAGCTGTTGGTCCTGAGCCTACCAGGTAATCACTTTAAAACCACCTTGGATTAGCTGTTACTTGTTTGAAATGGATTGCATGTCCTGCGATCTAGTTGCTTCTTTTTTCTCCTTCATCCCAAATCAATGTCAGAGGTTAAGTTGTTATGATTCAATAATGTAGGAAAATGCTCTTAAATGCTTATTACTTGGTTAACTACATATATATATATATATATCCTTTAATAGTTAATGGACCTGTTCCTTGGATTTAAGTTCATATATTTGACTTTGATATTTCAGGTCTGACTTGGTTCCTGCATACGTTCGGCTACTTCGTGATAATGAAGCTGAAGTACGTATAGCTGCAGCAGGAAAAGTAACTAAGTTTTGCAGGATTTTGAATCCAGAACTTGCAATTCAGCATATTCTTCCTTGTGTAAAAGTATACAATCGAAATAATTCAATTTTATTTTTGCAAAATTATTTTTTTAATCATATAGCTTTCTTCTGGTATTTTTACAGTTTAAATAGCACTTGCTTTTGGTAGCTATAATTTGTTCTCTGTCTTATGTAGGATTTATCCACAGATTCATCCCAACATGTTCGTTCTGCTTTAGCTTCTGTTATAATGGGAATGGCTCCTGTTTTGGGGAAGGTAAGTATCATGTCGTTCATTATTACATAAGACAGCAAGAAGGAAAGTGGAGTTCATTTATTTATTCATACATTTCTATTGAAGTAGAGTTTGGTGCAGCATAAACTTATGTGATGTTTATCAGAAACAGTTGCAGATAAAATGTAAACTTTTTCAGGAAACTGCTTAATTTTAATTTTCTGTCAAATGGAATTTCATGTTTTCTTGCTGATGATTTTGCTAACATACATGAGTTGTTTTTTCCTCATCACCTTATTTGTCAATCTAGTAAAATTTGAACTGGAGTATGAGCTGCTAGTATGGCTTTTTGCAAGTGGATGATGCAAGAGCATTGATTGTATCAGTATTATAGTAGCTTTTTTAGCTTGTGGATTTCTGTCATTCTTATAGTACCATCGGTTATGTCATTTTTATTTGTATTCTTACCACCTTTCTGATGATTTTGCTAACGTACATGAGTTGTTTTTTTCTTACAACCTTATCTGTTGATCTAGTTAAAATTTGAACTGGAGCATGAGCTAGCATGGCTTTTTGCAAGTGGATAACGCAAGAACATTGATTATGTCATTATTATAGTAGCCATTTTAGCTTGTAGATTTCTTTATTATTTGTATTATTGGTTTTCTATTTATCCTGGAGGACATTGATCCTTGAGTTTTTACCATTGGCTTTCAGGAGTTTTTTCACTATTATTGCATTCTATGGTATTTATTCCACAAAGAAGCATGCTTATATCTTTCACCGTACTTAACACAGTTTCTGCTAATGGTGCTAGGATGCAACAATTGAGCAGCTGCTTCCAATTTTCCTCTCACTCTTGAAAGATGAATTTCCGGATGTTAGATTGAATATTATCAGCAAACTTGATCAAGTTAATCAGGTTTGTGGAAGCTGTTAAAATTGATTCCATAACTTCATTTGCTTGGAAAGTTCGTCATGCATGCTATTCAATTCCATAACTTCATTTGCTTAGAAAGTTCTTCATGCATGCTATTGTTCTGCGAGAGATCTTGAAACAATTTACTGCATCAAATGATGAGAATTAGCAGTGTGATTTTATTACCACTCATTTGTAAAAATGAACTACAAAATGCTTCTAAACTTTACCATATTGAACCTAGAATTAGGAGATTATTATGAGGACTAATCTAACTGAAATAGTTTTGTTTATGATTAGTACTTCTTTGAAGCATTAAATGACACATAATTAGGGTTGAGTTGATTAGTATTTCTTTGAAGCATTAAATGACACATAATTAGTTGAGTTACTCCACTGGTAATGCTAGGTAACCTGGACAATGTGGGGGCCTTTTAAGAGGGTTTTCATTAGGACTATATAATGCGTGCAAAACATACAACTATAAAGGAGTATCCACACATCCAGGCTCAAATAATAAATAACACATTGCTAGATAATGTAATCAAATGAGCCAAATAATATAGATGAATGATTGATTCCCCTTGCAAGAAACCTATTGCAACCACCTTGCAGGATGCCTTTGGGTGATGTTTATCTTCCTAGTTAGCATAATCAATTCCTTTAATCTTAGAATCTCATAGACTAGTTTATAGATGTAGTTTCCTTCAAAACTAGGTGGTGATTCCCATATTCTTATTGGTTGCCTAAATGTCCTGATGCGAACCTTTTGATCACGTGGTCAAGTAACCTCTAGTGAAGATGATACTTATCCAAGAAAACTAAAAATCAGGTTTGAGAAGTGGGACGCAATAGAAACCTGTTTTAAGGCACCAACACGATTGAAATTAAATCGAATGATGCCACAAAGTCAATTATACCTTGATAAGTCAAATTTGATCTGTCCAACAAAGATAATGTGTTGCATCAAGAAGCAAAACAAAAGTTTATTTCCATGGCCCCGTGCTTTTCATCATACAAAACACTTACGTAATGCTTCCAATAACCCTAATGGATCCTCATATGTGGGGCTGATTTGAGTCCACTTATAAAATTGACCCAAATAAGTAATAATAAACCAAAGACTAAGAAGAAAATAATAAAAATCCAAAATTAATATTCTAAGTATTCTAGAATCAGATTTGCCACCTCAAAAAAGTACCAAATAGACTAGGAAATTTGATCTAAATGTGGAATTAATTCTGAAGTCTTCTTGCTTTGTTGTGCTTGGTTTCCTTGTTTTACATGAACAATTAATGAAGAAAATCTCCCTCGGATATACCTGCCAATTTAGTTTCCTTTCTAGACTAGGTGAATCATTAATTAATCCTTCATAACTTAGGAAATCAGATCTCACAGCCTCCTTTGTTGACCACAAAACTTCCTCTTTTGTTGATAAATATTCTCCTAAATAATAGGGAAAATAAGGAATGAAATTTCTTTGAATTTTAGGAGAATATTTTTCTGATTTATGGTCCTTGTGGAATTAGGAAATCAACCCCAAACAAATCTGATTTGATCCCAACATCTTAATTAACCCAAGCCAACTTTAGACCCCATGTTGCTCAAACCCATTTTCATTAATAGGGACCAAATCAAACCCAAAATATACTCCAAATAAACTTTCTTTGCAGCCCAAAAACATCCCATGCATTGCTTGTCTTGATCTGGTTGAATTACTCATCAAAAGAATTGGGCCGAACCCATCATCCATAAGAACCTCAATTTGACCGAGTGCATTCCTAGGTAAAGACCCATCATGAAAAACCCAAGGGTGAACCATAGACTGAATTATATCAACAACCAATCTCAAATATATAACTTAATGTTTATTATAAGGAATCCAAGGTTGAACTTGAATAGCATCATGTCCCCCTTGACAAAATGAATGCAGTTGCTTTCTTATTATAGATTGATGATTTGTTCATTATTGGACACTTTGGGAAAATCATTAAAAATGTCTACTGTGGAGCATTTGGAGAACCTACTAATTGTTAAGAAAATTGAAATTGGTTTTGGTTTGAATGCCTCTCAATGGAGGTTTGCCTCTCTTTAAATAGTTAGAATTCTCCCTAGTTACAGCGTAATTATTATAATTACATGCATGATTTTCTCTATCAAATCATTCAAAATCCCTAACATTGCTCTACCAACCACAAAGATCTGTAAATATAAACTATTGTGATATATAAAATATTGCCTAATCTGGTAACATCTCCCCTCAAATTGATTTTGGTCAATCAAGAAGCATCAATTTGTCAATTATGAATTTATGGCAGTGACGAGAGAGCCTTGGTAAAGATGTCAGCAGTTTGATGTTTGGTGGAAATTTGCGGAATAGTAATCTCCTGACGAACAAGTGATTCATGAATGGAATAACAATCCACCTCAATATGCTTGGTGTTCTAATGGAAAACTAGATTGGCAACAATTTGAATAACACTGGTGTTATAGCATAAAGAGGAGTGGGAGTAAGCCAGGAGTCATATAAATCTCTTCTTTTAGATCACCATATAGAAAAGCGTCGTTCACATCCATCTGATGAAGCGACCATCCTTCGAGACAACAATGGCCATAATAGTATGAACACTCCTCATCTTGGCACAAGAGCAAATGTTTTCTCAGAATCTAGCTATATTGTTGTGGATTTTCGAGTGCCACTAGACGAGCTTTATATTGGTCAAGAGATCCATCAACACTCATTTTAATGGTGTATACCCATTTGCATCCAATAGATTTTACCCCAGAGGGACAAGTAATGATATCCCAAGTATGATTATCCTGAAGAGCCTAAAGTTTATCTTGCATAACGTTTCACCAACGCTCTTGAGTAGAGGCTTTAGAATAAGATTTAGGCATATAAATAGTATCAATAGTGGCCTGAAGAGCAGAATATGAGAAGCCATACCTATCTAGAGGTTGGGAAACTTGAGTTACCGTTGAGGCTTTTGTAAAATAGGATCAAATGTTGGTTCAAGAGTAGAAAGAGGTAGTGGGCAATGTCGTTGATAAACAATTCCTGGCTTAAAATGATCAACAGTAGCAGATACATCATTAAAAGAAGGAAGCTAAGCAAAAGAAATAGAATCTACACGAGATGGAAAGAAATACTGATTTTCAAAGAAAACCACATTTTGTGAAATGAGAATCTTGTTATTATTCATATCATAACATACAAATCCTTTATGGGAATTGCTATAGCCAAGAAAAGCACATTGAACAGCTTGAGCAACAAGCTTGTGACGTTTGATGGGAGGTAAGTGAACAAAGCAAAAACAACCAAAAACATGAAGATTATTATAGTCATGAGGGACTCCAAACAAACGAAAATATGGAGAATCAAGATTCAAGGTTTGAGAAGGCAGATGACTAATCAAATAGACAATTGTAGATAAAGCTTGTACTCAAAATCAAGGAGGTACAAAAGATTCAAGCAATAAGGTATGAACAACCTCTAAAAAGATGTTGATTCTTACGCTTGGCAATTCCATTATGTTGAAGAGTGTAAGGATATGAACGTTGAGAGATAATACCTTTTTGTTGTAGGAATGATTGAAAGTTACGAGACATGTATTCTCCTATCGGAATGCAAGATCTTAATTTTGGTAGAAAATGGTCTCTACAAGAGCAACAAATGTTTTGAAAATAGAAAACACATAAGCTTTAGAATGAAGGAAATAGACCTAGGTGAATCGACTATAGTCATCAATAAATGTTACAAAGTATTTATATTACGCATGAGAAAGAACAAGACTCACCCCCCAAACATCAATTTGAATAATTTCAAAACAGGCAAAAGCCTGACTTCCTTGCATAGGAAATGATAAGGATTTGTTTTTACCAAGTTCACAAGAAGCACAACCAAAAGCCAAATGGGAGTAAAACTAATGTATATTATTAAAATAGCCATTTTTAACAAGATGTTTCAAAATAACAAAATTAGGATGTCCTAATTTCTTATGCCAAAGATGACTAGTACTGGTAATAAAAGAACAATCCAAAGATATTGAATGAGATATAGAAAAAGATTGAAGAGGAAAAAGATGTCCCACTTTAGGCCCTATTATTACTACCTGTCTCGATACCTGATCCTGCACACGACAACAATGTTGGTCAAAATGAAGGGAATAATAATTTTCTACCAATCGGCCAACAAAGATTAAATTGGCAGATAAGTCGAGACACAAAAACATTGTGTAAGGCAAACCCTAGATTGCCAATGACAATAATAGGAATAGTACGACATCAGCTATTTGAATATTTTGCTCACCATCATACTTATGAACATCCTGTAGTGCTTTGGAATTGCCAGTTATGTGATTGGAAGCTGTCAATTAACCAGGGAGAGGGGAGTAACTTTGTCTTACCTTAAAGTCCAATAGCAGAGAGAGTAGAAACTATCATCTCTTGGACATGCTCTGGTGTAAGAGTAGAAGACCCCGGGACAACTGGTTGATTTAGAGGCGTGGTCACAAGGTTGGATTGGTTAGCAGTATACAAGGCTTGGGCAGATCGATTCTAAGGTTGTATGCAATAGTCCTCCATAATGTGACCTTTCTTTTTGCAGTGATTGCAGAATTTCTTACTACAATTCTTTGCAACATGCCCAAACTCTTTGCAACTGTAGCATTGTGGCGGGGATTTGAATTTACCTTTTCCTTGAGTTGCATAGGCCATATTGAACATCTCAGTACTAAGAGTGTCTTAGGCAATGCCATGTTGTGAGGCAAGATGATGTTCCTCATGCAAAAACTCTCTGAGGCACTCATCCAAGGTTGGAACAACTTTGCGGTTAATCAACCCAGCACTTACACTCTCAAATTCTAGGCGAAGCTTCATTCAGAAATGGTCTTGGAGTGGGCCGCCTGTATTGTCCCCCAATGCTTCCTTTGGAACCTTAGATTGCACCAACATAGAACAATCACTTCATAAGTTTAGGAAACCCGAACAATACTGCTCAATTGATTGATTCCCCTGGCGATAATTTTCAATCTCCGACTCTAATTTGAACTTTCGAGCAGAGTTATCTTGATGATACATTTGTCGAAGTGAATCCCACATTTTCTTAGCAGTATTGAAGGAATGAAGATTGTTGACTATATGAGGTTCAATGGAACTCAACAACCATGAAACAACCTTGGCATCCTTGCTTTCCCAAGAACCCAATTCTATGGGATCAGTTGGAATAGTAAAGAATCCATCCAAATGATTCCATAATTCTTTTCCTTTAACGAATATCCGAAACTGAAAATCCTAAGAAGAGTAATTCTTGCTATTCATGCAAACAATGGAAGTTCTCTCTTTTGACATGACTAAGAAAACACAATAGCCTAAAAAAAATAGACAAGATTAATGAAAACACTAATGCCACAAAACAAGATGCTGATACAATTCAGCCCAAAGGAAATCCTGAACTAAAAAAATGAACTGAATCAGCCCACAAAGCAAGATGAGAATTTCTCAAAACTCTAGAAATTTAAGCTAGATGCTTTGATACCATGTTAAGAAGATTGAAATTGGTTTTGGTTTGAATGCCTCTCAATGGAGGGTTTGCCTTTCTTTAAATAGTTAGAATTCTCCCTATTTGCAGCCTAATTATTATAATTACATGCATGATTTTTTCTATCAAATCATTCAAAATCCCTAACGTTGCTCCACCAACCATAAAGATCCTGTAAATATAAATTATTGATGTATATAAAATATTGCCTAATCTGGTAACACTAATTAGCATAACTGAACTCAACCAGAATTGTGTCCCAAATATGTGGATTAAGAAAGCAGCTTTAAAGTCTATTCCTATCAATTCTGATTTGACAGAGATTCGTAAATGACATTTTGAGGGTTAATTGGGCCCAGCAATTTTTTTGATCTATTCGTAAACCTCACATAGACCTGCAATTCATACGTGGATTTTTTTTCTCCTTTTTAAGGTACTTTAGCCAGATTTTTTTTTATTGTTTGAATTCCTTTGCAGGTGATTGGAATTGATTTGCTTTCCCAATCTCTATTGCCAGCAATTGTGGAGCTTGCAGAGGATAGACATTGGAGAGTTCGGCTTGCAATTATAGAATACATACCATTGCTGGCAAGTCAGTTGGGAGTAGGGTTTTTCGATGATAAGCTTGGTGCTTTGTGCATGCAATGGTTGAAAGATAAGGTTTGTTGAGCTCTGTGATTTTGTACTGAGGCCTATCCTGGTCTTTCTTATACATGAAGTAATGCTGGAGACCACCTCACTTTTCATTATCAGCAAATGGTTCCTGGATGCTTGCTTACCTCGTTAAGTATTTGATGCTGAGATTACAAAATCATCATACCCTTGAACTTTATCTCAAAATGAAATATGATCAAGAATGTGATTCCTTCTACTGCTATCTTTTTTTAGCCCATTTTCCTCACTCCCTCTATTTAATTATATGCATAATGCGTGGTCATTTTAGTGGAAGAAGGTATCTTATCATTTGATTTATGGCTTTTCTTTATATTTTTCAAGCATAGTGTTCTCATTTATTTTTGCAACATGCTTTTAACTAACTATACTGGCTATTTGTATAGGTTTACTCAATTCGTGATGCAGCTGCTAACAATGTGAAGCGCCTTGCTGAAGAATTTGGCCCAGATTGGGCAATGCAGCACATAGTGCCTCAGGTTTGCCAGTTGTCACAGTATTGATCACCATGCCTTCATTTCTCTTCTCTTGAGTAAAAATGTTACATGATATGAGCGAAGCGTATCTATGGAGAAATATGAGGCTAATCCTTTGGACTTTTTGGTAGTGGAAACATCATAGGGAAAGAACAAGAAAAGCACATTGGCCAGAACTCTCCCAAGTCAGTTGACCTACTGTTTTGACTATGGCTGACAGGTTTTGGACTTGATTAACAACCCACACTATCTGTATCGGATGACCATTTTACATGCAGTTTCTCTACTCTCTCCTGTAATGGGGTCGGAAATTACCTGTTCCCAGCTTCTTCCTATTGTCATCAATGCATCAAAAGACAGGTGAATTAGTTTCTTGCATAAGCTTAATTTGCTTGATTTGTTTGTTGTAACCTGAATTGAGCAGAGAGTTGCATGTCACAGGGTACCCAACATCAAATTTAATGTGGCTAAGGTGTTGCAATCACTTATTCCTATAGTTGATCAGTCTGTAAGTACAATAATTGAAATTTCTACTTTGTTTCTGGAAACATTATTGCTCTTCATTTCAAAAGATTAATTACTACATTTCACTTAGTGATATTTATGTGATATTTATGGAAGTACTAAATTCTCTAATAAAATACATACATAATTTACCTTAAACCTGATTAGTATGTTCAAGGTAAGGTGAAGAGAAATCATTCTATTATTCAAGTTAGGGTCCCTGTTCAACTCTTTTATTTTTACTCTGCTTGCCGTATCAGAAGGTATTAACAATGTTCTCTAACAATGCAGGTGGTGGAGAAGACAATTCGTCCATGTTTGGTTGAGCTAAGTGAGGACCCAGATGTTGATGTAAGATTCTTTGCTACTCAAGCATTACAGTCAAGTGATCATGTCATGATGTCTTCCTAGATCGATGTTTTAATTAGGCCCTTTCTTTACATTCTTGTTTCCCTTACCCCTTTTGAGTCAGTTCAATTAACTAACAGATTTGTGTAATGTGTTAGCTAAGGTGCTATAGTTTGTTCTTGTCAAATGATTCGTTCTTTTGAACGATTGCATGTCTATTTATCAGAAATGTCTTGAAACGGATAAGCATCTTGTATAATTATGTTCCAAGGCTTTTTCTGGTGTTCTAGTTTTACAATATCATGCAATGGTTCGACTATATAACTTCTTCATAAATATTGTACATCAAATTTACAAATTGCACTGGGGTTTGAGTGGACATGGATCTCGCAAGGCCGTAGATATGAGAATTTTTTGTCATTATTATTTTTAACGAACTTGGACACGAGAAGTATGTGGGAACTTGAAGCTCTTTCACGTGAAAAGGTTCGTAGTTTTTAACAAAACTCCGCGGAACGCTTTAGAAGAGGTTTGAGTGCATTGGCACGTGAAAATATACCTTTAGACCCCAAAATAGCATCCAAAAGTGTTTAAATAGGAAGCTGAACTGACTTAGCTAATAATTCCTTGACTAAATAAAACTTTCAAGCCTAATTAGTGAAGGAATCCATAAATAACAAGTAAAATGAAAAAAAAAAAAAAACTCTGAAGCAACGCTAACGTGGCTAGATAATTCCTTAAGTGAATCCATAAATAATAATAAAGAGGATATTGTAAATAAACAATGTTTGAGCTAATTTGGGCATCAAAACTCTGTTGTAAGAGAGAATCTAGGGCTTTAATTATGAATGTCGAAAAGCGTTATGTATAAAACATACAAAAATTTTAAAATAAAAAGCTAAACTAACCTAGTTAATAAATCTCAGATTAAACAAAACTCCTAAATCTAATTAGAAAATGAATCTTTAAACAACAAGGAATACAATCAATACCTCAAAAAAAAAAAAAACTATTTATATATACAATTTGGATATAAAATGATCTCGTTGCAAGAGAAAAACAAGATTTTGCAAATTCTAAAATTTCAATTGAAATGGAGATAGAATTTTTATTTGATAAATTATAAAAGTCAAAATGCCTTGTGCACATGGCATATAAAAAATTTAAATAGGAATCTAAATTGATTTTTTAATAAATTATTTAGTAAATAAAATCAGAAACCTAATTAGAAGATGAATTTGTTAATAACAAGAAAAACAATAAATATTATGCAAAAAAATTTCTAAGTCTAATTTAGGCATGTAAACTATCATAGTTGTAAGCAAAACTAGTTTGGATTTATTTGAAAGATTAGTTTAGATTTTTATTTAAACTCTTTTATATGCTACATGCGTAAGGCTTTTTGACTTTCATTATTTAAGTAGAAATCTAAAATAACCTTGCTAATAATTTTTTGATTAAATAAAATTCTCAAAACTAATTAGGAAATGAATCCATAAATAATAAGCATACGTGAACAAATAATATTTAAGCCTAGTTGGGGTATGTAAACTCTTAGTTGTAAGAGATAAATTAGAGTTTCATGAACCCTGGAATCATAGTTAAATCATATAGATATAAATCTTACCTGATAAATTATGAATATAAAAAAGCCTTATGTATATAGCACATAAAAGATTTTAAATAGAAATCTAAACTAATCTTTTTTATAAATCTTTGATTGAATAAAATTATGAAATCTATTTAGGAAATGAATTCGTTAATAACAAGGAAAATAAGGAATATTGTGAAACCAAAACTTCCAAGTCTAATTTGGACATGGAAATGATCAAAGTTGTAAGAAAAATACTGGGGTTTCACAAACTCTAAAATATAGAGAGAATTCTTATTTGATAAATTATGAATTTCAACTTACACAAATAGCATGCAAAAATGTTTAAATAGGAAGCTAAACTAACCTAGCTAATAATTCCCGATTAAATAAAATTCTCAAACCTAATTAGAAAATGAATCTATAAATAATAAGTAGAATAAAAAATATTGTGAACAAACAACATTTAAGTTTGGGCATGAAAACTTTCATTTGTAAGAGAGAAACAAGGGTTTTGCAAACCCTAAAATTATAGCTAAATTGTAGAGATGTAGTTCTTATATGATAAGTTATGAATGTGAAAATGTGTATGTATATAGCATATAAAAAGTGTTCAAATAGAAAGAAAAATGACATAGCTAATAAATGCCACAACAAATAAAATTCCCAATTCTAATTAGAAAATGAATCCATTAACAACAAGGAATACAAGAATAATTAAAAATAAATAAATTATGTATCTAAATGGGACATGAAAGCGATCTCAATTGTAAGAGAGAAACAAGGGTTTTACAAACTTTAAATAAATAATCTAAATCAACCTATCTAATAAATCTTTGATTAAATAAAATTTTGAAGCCTAATTAGGAAATGAATCCGTTAATATCAGGGAAAATAAAGAATAATGTAGAACAAAAACTTTCAACCTTAATTTGAGCATGAAAACAATCATAATAGTAAAAGAGAAATTATAATTTCACAAACCTTTAAATTATTTCTAAACTACAGTGAGATAATTTTTATTTGATAAATTATGAATGTTTAAATCCTTTTTGCATATATCATATAAAAGTGTTAAAATAAAAAAGCTAATCTAACTTAGCTACTAAATTTCATATCAAATAAAATTTCCAATCCTAATTAGGAAATGAATACACAAATAATAAAAAATACACAGAAAACAATTTATATGCTTAAATTGGGCATGAAAACAATCTCAATTATAAAAAAGGAATAAGGGTTTTGCAAACCTTAAATTAGGGTTGAAATGAAAAGAGAATTTTTTTATGATAGATTATAAATGTCGAAAAGTCTTACACATGTATCATATAAAAATGCTTAAATAGGAATCTAAATTGGCCTATCTAATAAATCATTTTATTTTTTTTATCATGAACATATTCTTGGATGCGATCCACGAATGGGTGGTTACTCTCAAGAGTTAAACTACAAGAGAGAGTCCATCAACTCAAGATTCCTAGTCGATCACAAACTTACATGTGGGTTGAGAAATGCAAATAGTAGGATTCAAACCATAAATGTCTTTTTTTTCTTTCTAATTGACTCATTATCACTTGATTATTGTTAGTTGAATTACTACCTCACTTGCTAATAAATATTAATTAAATAAAATTTTGAAACCTAATTTGAAAATGAATATGTTAATAACATGGAAAATAAGGAACTCTTTAAAATAAAAGCTTTTGAGCCTAATTTGGACATGAAAATTATCACTATCTATTTTGGTTCCTCATAAAAAATAAAAAATAATATTCAAGAAATTTTCTAGCCCAAAAATGATTTTTTTAATGGAAAGAAATTTTTTCAAAAGAAAAACTGAGTTGTCATGAGAAAATCAAATTTTCATTAAAAATGAAAAAAAATACCTCGTTTTCTTGTCAAACCAAAGTTGTCAAGTTGAAACCTATCTTTTTTGACCAAAATTAATTTTTCAATCAAAATTAGCTAAATGTTTTTTTTTACAGTCAAGACCAGTTACTTGGTTAAAATCTTTTTGATCAAAATTAATTTTTCAATCAAAATTAGCTAAATTTATTTTTTTACAGTCAATACCAGTTACTTGGTTAAAATCATAGTTCTACTGTCAAAAGGGAGTTTACCATGTCGAAATTAGAAAAAACAATTAGTCAAGATATTTTCCGGGAGCAAACTTGATTTTCGGCGGTCAAAATTTGTCTTTTAACAATGGTTTTAAATTTGCACGTGTGTAAATTAATGCAAAAAAAAAAAAAAGTAATTAATGCATAAAAAATGCATATAATTACTGCGCCGGGGCTCTCGCATGTAAATGGGCCACTGCGCAGGACGCCCACCTTGCACACAGGGAGAGGATGATCATGCTCTGAAGAAAATTTTGAAAAACCGTGCAAGTTTTTCTCCATTTCGCTCACCCTATCAAAACAACTAGAAAAAGAACAATTTTTGTTTAGGGAGAGAAATATGATCATTTAGATTAAAACCATCACGAAGCCTCAGCCATTGATATGAAAGTCTAGAGTAAAACGTCCATATCTAATCAAACACCAACCCGATCTCAACCGAATATTCTAGAAAGATATTGAATCTCATCTGCTGGTTTAAAAAACATGATTTAGGCTCAATCATACCTCATCATAGTTAGGAGAACCTGTAGTCGTTGGATTAGACTTCTAATATATCAACTGTCAGATCAAAGAGGGCTTTAAATACACTCGCTCGTACAATGTTATTTGCCATCATATAAGATTATCATATATGAAGCAATCAAAATCATCTTTAGAAAACTTCTCACATATCTACCATAGACTTTTTACATGTAATCCTAGCCCAAGAAATCATTGCCATATCAATTTAAATGAGATTTGATTGTTATCAAACCTAAAGTGATCAGAACCGTAATCCCGAGGCAAGCTCACTAGGTCTACTTTGAGCTTGCCGCAACCTATTCCATTCCTTGTCCCCTATATTTCTTGCCGTTGATAATCAGTCGTTTCTTTGTCAAACAACCACCCATCACAGCGCCACCACCACATGAATGAGAGCCTCCTCATGGCGACCAAAACCCTTCCTACCATTTTCACCATTGTTGTTGGTAACGGCTTGAAAAACATGTTTAGGAACATGGTGCAAACTGTGTTCTCTCAAAATTTATTTTTTTGCATAAAATAATTTTTTTATGTTTTCAAATTGTTTTGATATACTGATGTCAAAAATAATTTATTTTTTTAAAAAAATAAAATATTATTTTGATACATTTGCAATTGAAAAATATTTTAAACTGTCACTATCATCATAATCCCAAACAAGTCTAAAAAGAAAAGAAATCGATGGTCAAACCGAGACTTCATCGCTGCCGATATATCCCCTAGTTGGTAGTGAGACACACGACAACCATGGATGAAAGAGGTCGAGATCTACCTCCTTGGCTGGTCAGATCATCATCATCTCGTCGGAGTCACTATAGCATCAACAACAGTGGCGCAACGCGAGTACATGCGCTTGAATAGTGAACTACATTGTAGGGAAAAAAAATGTAATTTCTCAATCTTAGAGGGGTAGAATGTTAATTTTTTGCACCCAAAATTTATTTTCTTTTAATTAAAAATAATTACTTTTGCATGTATATTTATTTATATTTGGCTTATTGAAGTGTATGGCGCACCAATGTACACTAAACTTGAGGGATTTGAGACCATCAGGTAATTGCTTAGGAGAAAATACAGATGAAATCAATGTTTTGCAATGAAATGAGAAGGATAAGATTGTGATTTGGTTTTTGAGTATTATCCTAGACTAATGTTGGTCCCGATGATTAACCAAATCATGACTCGATGAATGATGAATTGATTGTGGTTTGCATGATTGATTACCTGATAAACTGTTGTCATGCATGATTATCTTTTGATTGCCTCGTTGTTGATGACACATGATGCATCTTTGTGAAATGTTTATTAAATTGATGTGTGATTGCATGATTGATAATTCAATTAATTGTTGTCATGTGTGATTGTTTCAAAATTCATTGATTAATTGTGTATGATATTTGATGATTAATATTTTGTTAGATAAAATCTGAGTTTTTGCATTGCGATTATGAATGTGTGATTTAAATTTTGATATGAGAGGATTTGATGAATACTCATTAACATTAGTTGTGCGAGTCAATTGCTTGATTTTTTTTTTTTGGTGCTGATCATTTACATGTTATGAGTTTAAGGATTGTTGATTTATTTGAAAACTTGTGTTTTTTTTATTAGTTCACCCAATAAGCAATTTATTTAACCGATTTATTGACACGACTAAAAGATTGATGTCTTCTCCTAAGTGTAAGAGTGTCAAAATAATAAATAACTCAGTAAGATCGGGGTCGAATCACAGTTAGGTTAATTGTATAAATTATAGATGACAATAATACAACAACAACAATAATAATAACAAAACAACAACAACAACAATACTAGTAGTCGTAGTCATAATAATAATAAAGAAAAAAAAGTAGAAGAAGAAGAAGTTGATGAGAACTTTGAGATGAAATATTAATGTAAAGATTAAACAACGATAATAACAAATGTTAAGGTTAGAGGTTCCACTAATGGTATGTCAAACAAGTATAGTATAAACTCTTATTATTCAATTGGAAACTACACATAAAGGAGGTTCCAATCAGATTATAAATTGTTAACATGATTACATTAGTTATCTTATTCGATTAATGCTAATACTTGTAAATCTCG
>NW_011500220.1:207966-214640 GCF_000495115.2 Populus euphratica
ACATTGAAATTACTTGATATAAAAGTTGTAGGAAATTGTCTCAGCTTTCTTGTGTAAAAAATTAAGGTCATTTGGACTTCTAGAACTCTAGATATAGGTCAAATACTGAACAATGCTCGGGCTGGAGGATAGATTCAGACTTCTTTGTTGTTGCTATAATTTGGACTTGAAAATAACCTTTTTAAATCTTGGGCTCCATACAAAAGTTGTAGGCCTATGTCTTACCTTTTTATCCATATAAAGTAGACCTAAATCTGAGATCTACAGCTCCAAATATGACCCAATTACCAAACAGTGTTGCGGTTTGGACTGCACCGGCATCTCTTTTCTAAATTTGGCCATCTCTTTGTCCTTTCAATTTCAGTTCTTAAATTCATCAATCAATCCTTTCTTTTATGTGATAGGTTTGCATTTAAAATGAATATTTACCACAAATTAAAGGTATCTTATATTATTAGATATATTATTATAAAACATGCTTTAATTAAGGAGTTATTGATACTTCAAGTGCAAAATGATGACATAAAACCTTGATAAAATTGCACTTTAAGTACTAATAATTTATTTTCAAGAACTTGTATTTAATTAGTTCACCAAGTGAGCAGTTTATTTAACCACAAAATTTAAAAACTTATGTTTTCTTATCGGTTCAGCCAATGAGCAATTTGTTTGACTGATTCTTTTTAAAACTTGTGTTTAACAGGTTGAGCCAATGAGCAATCTGTTTAATTAGTTAATTTCAAAACTTGTGTTTTCTAATCAGTTCACCCAATAAGTAGTTTATTTGACCGATTCCTTTTGAAAACTTATGTTTAACCAGTTCACCCTATAAGCAGTTTATTTGACTAGTTAATTTAAAAACTTGTGTTTTCTAATTGATTCACCTAATGAGTGGTTTATTTGATCGACTTCTTTTTAAAAACCTATGTTTAGTTGGTTCACCTAATAAGTAATTTGTTTGACCAATTAATTTGAAAACTCATGTTTTCTTTTTGGTTCACCCACTGAGTGGTTTATTTGATTGAATCGTTTTAAAACTTGTATTAATTGGTTCACCCAATGAGCAATTTGTTTGACAAATTAATTTAAAAACTCATGTTCTTTTATTGGTTCACCTAATTAGCAGTTTGTTTGACCAATTTCTTTTGAAAACTAAGTGTTTAATTGATTCACCCAATAAATAGTTTGTTTGACTGGTTAATTTGAAAACTTGTGTTTTCTAATTGTTTCACTTAATGAACAGTTTGTTTGACTAACTCCTTTTGAAAGCTTATGTTTAATTAGTTCACTCAACCCAACAGGTTGTTTGTTTGATCGATTCCTTTTGAAAACCTGTGTTTAATTGGTTCACCCAATGAGTATTTTGTTTGACCAATTAATTTATAAACTTGTGTTTTCTAATCAATTCACCTAACTGATCCTTTTAGAAAACTTGTGTTTAATTGATTTGTCCATAAGTGACTTATTTTGATCAATTAATTCAAAAAAACTTATGCCCTGATCAATTCACCCATAAACAATTTGTTTTAATTGATCATTCTCTAAACCTTATATTGATTCATCCTTAGTTTTTCAACTACTCCAAAAACATATTTTCCTTATTGTATTTTCACATATGTATCTTCCTTTTATGGGATGTGTGTGTGTGAGTCTAATTTATGAGGGATGGTTGGCTGATGCTGATGCTATTTTGTGTGAAGTCTATGTCCATTTCCATCAGGTTTGATTTTTCCTCATGTTTAAAAGCTAGTAAAAATAAAGAATTCCATCATTTGCATCAATAATTGGAATTTTATTTACTTTATTACATGTGCTATCGATTCCCAAGGTCACAATCTTTCTAAGAAAGGGATTTCTATGTATTTTGTCTTTTTTTGTTGTTGTTATGATTTATCGTTTTTCTTTGATGAACACTTAAAAATAGAAATTTTTTTGTGATTGATGTATGTAATGCGGTTAGCCTCAAACTAGAAGTTAGAGGAGTATTATTGATTAAGTTCATTTTCCTTTCACATAACCAACCATTTACCCATACTTTAAAAGACTAATCAAAAGGTTCTTAAGACCATTAACCCTAGGTGATGACTTTTATACTTGATTATGTGATGTAGGATCATCATTTATATCATTTCACAGGGAGACCCTTATCCAACTCACTATAATTGATACGACCAAAAGAGTGATGTCTTCTTCTAAATATAAGAGTGTCGAAATAATAAATAATATGACAAGACCGGGGTCAAACCATAGTAAGATTAATGTAAGGACTAAATAAAGATAAAATAATTGTCAAGGTTAGAGGATCCACTAATGGTATTTCAAACAAGTATAGTATAAACTCTTTTTATTACTCAATTGGAAACCACACACAAAGAAGGTTCCAATCGGATTATAAATTGTTAACATGATTACATTAGTTATCTTATTTGAATAATGCTAATACTTGTAAATATTGTTAGGTATTCATAATTATAACTTATGTTAACAATAAATTAAGTTTCTTTTATAGCACAAGTGTAGGTTATGTACGATTGGGCTATGAAAGTGCAAAGTATTTGTTTTACCAAGTGTTATACAACACAAATCTAGACTAACAATTTAACAAGCAAAGTATTATAAGTGAACAAAATAACAAATGTAAAACATGTTAGTATCAAACATTAAGGTCCATGTTGAGTTTATACTATAATTGTTTTTACACTATCAGTATAACCTTTTCACCTTGACATAATAAACTTAACTAAACATAATACAAGAGTGAAACATAAATAAACAAGATAAGAACATAAATAAGATAAAAGTTAACTAAGTAAAGGAAATGAAATGAGAAGCATATACAAAAGATTAATATAAGCAAAACTTAAGCATTACAATAAAGAGAGAACAAGAATATGATCTTGATCTAAAAATCAAGATGCTTAAATGCATGATAAATGCCTCCTTTTATAGGCTGAAATTGGAAACTATTGATATGTTGACTAATTATTGAGTGGGTGACCATATCTTGATTGATGACAATCCTTATCTTTTTGTCTAAACAAAGCATTATTGCTAACATCAGAATTTGAACAAACTTTATTCATAAAAGTTTTGAAAAATTATCTCAGCTTTCCAACAAAAAAAAATCAAGGTCATTTGGACCTTTTGAACTCGAGATATGGGCTGAACACTGAACAATGTCTGGACTGCATGACAAATTCTGACTTCTTTGTTGCTATGATTTGGACTTTCAAATAGTAGAATTGAATCTTACATTCCCATGAATATTTAAGGCCTATGTCTTAGCTTTCTAGCCATATAAACCAAATCAAAATCCAAGATCTACAACTCCAGATATGACCCAATAACTGAATAGTGTTTTAGTTTGGATTGAACCAGCATCTCTTTTCTAAGCTTCACCCTCTCTTTGTCTTCTCAATTTTAATAGTTGAACTCATCAATCAATCCTTTGATTTATGTGATAGACCTGCATTTAAGATGTATGTTTACCATAAATTAAAGGTATCTTATAGTATCAAACTTGTTATTATAAAACATGTTTTAGTTAAGGAATCATTGATACTTCAAGTGCAAAATGCTGTTATTATAAACCAAACTTATCTATGTTTTTATTATCATTATTTTTTTGTTTTTTTTTCAAATTATATACTATTGCTTTTTCTTAGTTGTTATCTATAACAAAAGAACATAAATAATATAATAATCCAATCTGCAACCCACAATCATATGTTAAAATGTGTGTGTGAAAATAAAGGTTTAAGAATATTTGTTAAATAAGTATATGAGCAGAATTAAGTGATAACAATGCAAGAGCTTAAAAACCTAAATATTTTAATAAGTATTATGATAAACATTGTTAGGAATGTTTACTAAGATGCGTCTCAAGATTCACTTTAACAAAATAATTCCTTTCCTCTACCATCCTAATAACAACAGTTTTGCAAATGGTCTATGAAATAGTAAACATGATTAGTTAATTTTTTTTTTATCAATTTCTACCCTCTCCTCAACCAAAATAAGACATTGTCGTTAATGTCCTAAGATAGAAAGTAGAGTATAAAAGACATCACTTGAAATATCAAATATTGATAAATCAAAAACACACTTAAACAAATATAAGAAATAATAAAACAAAATAATATGCTATTAATAAAACCAAAAGACATAAATTTTTACAAACTAAGACTCAAATCATAGTTGTGATTGTGACTCATATCTTCTCTTGGTTTTACTTCCAAGAATGACTTAAACACCTTATATAGGTTGGAGATAGACTTTCTATCTAGTTTTCTTAAAAACTGGCAAACATTGTCTTTTATAGTCAAATTCTCAAGACTATATCAATCATGTTCTTTATAAAAAAGGGGCCATAAATCATGAATTGCACGATACATATCTCTACTAGGATGTGTCTTAAGAGTTAATAAAAGATTATCTAAAGACTCATTACTCAGGTCATCCTTAATGAATTGTATTTTATCTTCACAGTTTATAGATACCATTCCTAAAGAATGACATTGTGCATTACAAGTCTATCTAGCATATCGATGACAGACTTTCAGTCGTTTTGTATGACATTTCTTTGCAAAAGTGCTTTTACCTGTCACAAGCATATATGAAATAAAAGAATTGGAAGACTCATTTTATAATAGGACCTTTACTTCAATCATGTAGCAAATATCTTTAGGAACTCTATGGTTCATTAACAATATCAATCTTGCACACTAGCATGGTAAATTTTTGTAATCCCATTCTGAGGTAGAGCGGGAATATTTTTTTTTTTTTAATTTTTCTAGAGTGATGTCCATTTTCAAATGAGAATTAGAGAAGAGATTCAAAGAAGGGAGAAAAAGCAAAGAATTATACAAATATATACACATATATCAATTATTATGGGAAACTAAAAGAATTGACTTAAGAGTCACGGAGTACTGTTATCTGCCATTTAATCGGGATGAGAAAGACTAGCAAAACAAGAGTCGCACAAAAAAAAAAACACAAAAACAATGTGAGAAAAATAAAATAATCAACCTTTATCTACAGGATCTTTCAAACCAATAGATTCATTTTCATTAGGAAAATTATCAAAGTATGCTTTGAAACGATGTACATTATCATTCTTTGGATTCTCAATATTAAAGGCCCTATAAGGATACACATGTTTCTTAATAAATATACCACTCCATCTTGATCTTAACTTTCTAAAAAATAAATGGAGTCGAGAATTATAAAGCAAAACTTTTTTACTAGTATCAATTGTTTGACAATTTTCACTAGATTTGCAGAATGCACGCGTGTCCTTGAACATGGTGGGCCAGTAAAATGCACTTTGTAAGATTTTCACAGTTGTCTTCTTTGATGAGAAATAACTCCTACATGCCTAAGAATAATAAAATTTAATGACGCTACTTACCTCATTGTTGGGAATGTATCTTTGAAATATTTGATTAGGATAATATTTGATTAAAAGTAAGGGTCATCCCAATAGAAGTTCTTTACTTTGTTAAAAAATTTTCCTCTATCTTTTATACTTCAGTGAACTTGTAAAAATTCTATAGGAAGAAAATTGATATTTTTAGCAAACTAAGGTATTGAAGGAAGAGAAAGTAAGGATTCCTGAGTAAAGTAATCATCAATTGGTAGGATGTCAGCTATCAAATCTATTGTCAATCTTGGTAAAAGATCTGCATCAACATTTCTTGTGCCTTTCTTATCTATGATTTCTTTCTGAGAATAAATCATTTGCAAATCTTCAGATTCATCAAACTCAATTTTACTCAAAAAAGATTCAAGTTGACCATAAGCTAAATCTCCAATAAGATCTACTTCTTGTAAATCATTGTCGTCTCCAGGTTGCTTGCAAATATTGAAAATATTCATCTCTAATGTCATGTTTTCAAATAATAGCTTCATCAATCCATTCATATAATTAATTAATACATTTAAAGTTGCGAGAAAGGAATGTCTTAAAATAATAAGAAGCGATTTACATACTTCAACAAGTTGTGTGTCCATGGCAATAAAATCTCTTACTTGCTGATAGATCTATGAAAGTACCTAGAGGAATAGTTGAAGATGTGTGGCATGACTAAAAGATTGATGTTGATTGATACTTAAAAGTGTATTTTTATGAAGATTTTTGATGAGTACTTAAAAATGCATTTTTATCAAGGTTTTATATCATCATTTTGCACTTGAAGTATCAATAACTCCTTAACTAAAATATGTTTTATAATAATGTATCTAATAAGATAAGATACCTATAATTTGTGGTAAATATCTATTTTTAATGCAGGTCTATCACATAAATGAAAGGATTGATTGATGACTTGAAGAACTTAAATTGCAAGGATAAAGAGATGGCCAAACTTAGAAAAGAGATGTATTTAAGAACTTAAATTGAAAGGATAAAGAGATGGCCAAACTTAGAAAAGAGATGTCGGTGCAATCCAAACCGGAACACTGTTCGGTAATTGGGTCATATCTGGAGCTACAGATCTCAGATTTAGGTCCAATTTATATGGATAGAAAGGTAAGACATAGGCCTACAACTTTCATATGGAGCCCAAGATCTAAAAAGGCCATTATCAAGTCCAAATTGTTAACTTTCATATGGAGCACAAAATCTAAAAAGGCCATTTTCAAGTCCAAATTGTTACAACAACAAAGAAGCC
>NW_011500220.1:215912-256178 GCF_000495115.2 Populus euphratica
TTCATTTTAAATGCAGGCCTATCATATAAATGAAAGGATTGATTGATGAATTTAAGAACTGGAATTGAAAGGATAAAGAGATGGCCAAACTTAGAAAAGAGACGTCGGTGCAATCCAAACCGGAACACTGTTTGGTAATTGGGTCATATCTGGAGCTATAGATCTCAGATTTAGGTCTACTTTATATGGATGGAAAGGTAAGACATAGGCCGATAACTTTCATATGGAGCACAAAATCTAAAAAGGCCATGTTCAAGTCCAAATTGTAGCAACAATAAAGAAGCCCGAATCTGTCCTCCAGCCCGAGCAGGGTTCAGTATTTTGGCCATATCTAGAGTTCTAGAAGTCCAAATGAGCTGAATGTTTTACACAAGAAGGCTGAGACTTGATTTATGTTGTATAACTCTTGGTACAACAAATGCTTGGCACTTTCATAGCCCATACTGTATGGTATAACCGTCACCTGAGCTATGAAAGGAACTTGATTTGTTGTTAACATAAGTTATAATCATGAATGCTTGACAAAATTTACAAGTATTAGCATTAATGGAATAAGATGACTAATGTAATCATGTTAACAATCTATAATCTGATTAGAACTTCCTTTGTGTGTGGTTTCCAATTGAATAATAAGAGTTTATACTATACTTGTTTGACATACCATTAGTGGATCCTCTAACCTTGACATTGTTTGTTATCATTATTTAATCCTTACGTTAATTTTCCATCTCAAAGTTCTCATCAACTCTTCTTCTTTTTCTTTTTCTTTTTCTTTATTGTTATTGTTGTTGTTGTTGTTATTACTACTACTACTACTACTAATATTATTAGTATTATTATTGCTACTATTATTATTGTTGTTGTTATTGTTACTATTGTTGTTGTTTATAATTGTTGTTTATAATTAGTACAATTAACCTCCCTGTGGTTCGACCCCGGTCTTGCCGGGTTATTTATTACTTCAACACTACTGCACTTGGGAGAAGACATCAATCTTTTCGTCGTGTCAAGTTTTTGGCGTCGTTGCTGGGGAGGTAAGTTTTGTATAAATTATAGAATTTATTTTATTTTCTCTTTACACTTTTCTTGTATATAACTTTGTTTCTTGTCTCTTGTTTCTTCTTCTTTTATTTTCTTCTTCCTTTTATTCTATTCCTACACATGCATGACAGTGTGGTCACGTACATGAAGTGGTAGACTTTGTAGGGTATCCTCATCATTTTCAGGAAATATGGCCGAAGAAGATAATCAATCACTTCATAATGAGAATAATGAGAATAACCGTGTTAGAACACTTAGAGACCACATGAATCCCACAAGAACAAGTGCACCATCATGCATAGTTTTTCCTCCTGATGCATCTTATTTTAATTTTAAACCAGGTATTATTCAACTTTTACCTTCTTTTCATATCTTAGAATTGGAAAATCCATACTTGCATTTAAGGGAATTTGAGGAGGTCTGCAACACATATGATAATTTAAATTGTAGCATGAACACCATCAGATTAAAGCTTTTTCCTTTTTCATTAAAAGATAAAGCTAAACCATGGCTACAAAATTTAAGACCAGGATCCATTCGTGCTTGGGATGAAATGCAACAATAGTTTTTAAAGAAGTTTTTCCCATCTCAGAGAACAAACTCTTTTAAAAGACAAATCACCATTTTCACTCAAAAACCAGGAGAAATATTTTACCAATGTTGGGATAGGTATCGAGACTTGCCTAGTACTTGTCCTCATCATCGTTTTGAAACATGGAGATTAGTTTCACATTTTTATGAAGGGTTAACACCTAGAGATAGGCAAATGGTTGAATTGATGTGCAATGAAACTTTTGAAGATAAAGATCCTGATGAAGCAATGGAGTACTTAGACTTGTTAGCTGAAAATGCTCAAAATTGGGACACCGCGGGTACTTATGAGGCACCGAGTAAAACTCAACCTCATACATCTAGTGGAGGTATGTATAACCTTAGGGAAGATCATGACCTTCAAGCCAAGTTTGCATCTTTAGCTAGAAAAGTCGAGGCACTAGAATTGAAAAAGAGTGGTCAATTAAAATCTGTTGAAAACATTGTGTGTCAAATATGTGAAACAAATGAACACTCAACCAATAATTGTCCAACCTTGCCTTCTTTTAAGGAATGTCTTCATGAACAAGCCCATGGTTTAAACAGTTTCTAAAGGGCCAACCACAACCAATACTCACAAACATATAACCCTGGTTGGAGAAATCACCCAAATTTTAGTTGGTAGAGTGATAACAACAATGCACAAACTTCACAACCACCGTTTCAAGTACACCACAATTTCTAAAATTCTCATGGATATGCACCTCCTTGTGCTCCACCTCCTAGAAGAAATCTTGAGGAAACATTACGTGCATTCATTGAAAAGCAAGAGACAATCAATACTCAACTTGCTCAAAACATGACAGATTTTAAAGATACTCTTGCAAAATTGACATCTGCTCTTAGTTTCTAAGAGAAAATAGTTTCTCAACCACAACAAAATCCCAAGGGGCAATACAATGCAAATGCAAGCACTTCTGGAAGCCAACACATGGAAAGATGATGAGTCAATCTCTGAGGGTAAGGAAGGGGTTGAATCTGAAAATGAAAGCATGTAATTCATTTCCTGTAATTCATTTATCTTGTGGATTTTGTTATCGTAGACACAGAAGCTATTGAAGCATGTAATTCATTTCCTGTTATTTTAGGACGTCCGTTTCTTGCAACATCTAATGCATTAATTAATTGTAGGAATGGACTGATGAAGCTATCATTTGGAAACATACATTGGAGATGAATATTTTCAACATTTGCAAGCAACCTAGAGATGATAATGATTTACAAGAAGAAGATCATATTGACGAATTAGTTTATGATCAACTTAAATCTACTTTAAGTAAAAATGAGTTGGATGAATCTAAAGATTTGCAAATGATTTATTCTAAGGAAGAAATCATGGATGAAAAACGCACTGAAAATGTTGATGCGGATCTTTTGTCAAAAGTGACAACAAATTCAACATCTGAAATTACACCAATTGATGATTACTTTCCTAACAAATCCTTACTTTCTCTTAGTCCAATGCCTTGGTATGATAAAAATATTAATTTTCTTGCTTTAGGAGATTTGCCAGCTGATTGGAATACCCAAGACAAAGAAAAGTTTTTGAACCAAGTGAAGAACTTTTATTGTGATGACCCTAACTTATTCAAATAGTGTCCTGATCAAATATTTCAAAGATTCATTCCCGAAAATGAGGTAAGTAGTGTCATTAAACTTTGTCATTCTGAAGCATATAGGAGTCATTTCTCGTTAAAAAAGACGTATAATTCATTACGGATGGCCTGAGTAAAGAGTCTTTAGATAAGCTTCTATTAACTCTTGAGAATTACTTTCTTGATGAATCCTTACTTTCTTTTAGTTCAATGCCTTGGTTTGCTAAAAATATTAAGTTTCTTACTTCAGGATTTTTGCCAACTCACTAGAGTACCGAAGACAAAAGAAAATTTTTGAGCAACGTGCAAAAATTTTATTGGGATGACCCCTACTTATTCAATTATTGTCAAGATCAAATATTTCAAAAATGCATTCTCGACAATGAGATAAGTAATTTCATTAAATTTTCTCACTCTAAGGCATGTGGGGATCATTTCTCGTCAAAAAAGAGGATTGTAGAAATTTTACAAAGCGAATTTTATTGGCCCACCATATTCAAGGAAACACATGCATTCCGCAAAACCTGTGAAAATTGTCAAAAGGTGGGATTTATTTCAAAACACAGAGAGTCTTTAGATAATCTTCTATTGACTCTTAAGTCTTATCATAGTCGAGATAAGCATCGTGCAATTCATGATTTATGACCAATATTCCATAAGAAACATGCTCAACATAGTCTTGGGAATCTGACTAAAAAAGACCCTGTTTGCTGGTTTTTAAGAAAACTAGTTGGGAAGCCTATCCCCGACCCATAGAGGGTGTTTAAGCCGTTCTTGGACGTAAAACCAAGGAAAGATATGAGCCACAATCACAACTGCGATTTGAATTTTTATTTGTAAAAACTTGTGTCTTTTGGTTTTATTAATAGCATAATATTTATGTTTTGTTGTTTCTTATACTTGTTTAAGTGTGTTTCAGGTTTGTTAGTGTTTGTTATTTCAGGTGATATCTTCTGTACTCTATCTTTCTACCTTTAAACATTGAGGACAATGTCTCGTTTTAGTTGGGGGGAGAGGGTAGTAGCTCTAAAAAAAAAACTGTGTTTTCTATTTCATAAAGCATGTGCAAAATTGTTGTTACTATGATGGCAGAGTAAGGAGAACTTTTTATGACTCTTGAGACGCATCTTAGTAACCATTCTTAACAAGGTCTATTATAATACTTCATGAAATATTCAGATTTACAAACTCTCGCATTATTATCACTTAATTCTGCTCATATACTTATTTATCATGTATTCTTAAACCTTAATTTACACACACACACTTTAACATATGATTGTGGGTTGCATATTGGATTATTACATTATTTATGTTCTTTTGTTAAAGGTAACAACTAAGGAAAAGGAATTGTATATAATTAAAAAAAAAGAAAAAAAATGATAATAATAAAAATGTAGATAAGTTTGGTTTCGTAGCCTCCCTAACTTACAATTAAGCCCAAAGGGGTGTTTTAACACCTAATACCCTAAAGTCAACTGACTTGGGAGCTATTGGCCCAATGCTTGTTACATGAGTTAAGGAGAAAAGCTTAAGGGAATCAAACATTGCACTATCTACATATCAGTATCTGAGACCCGAGTTATTAAGCTCGTAGGGGTGTCTTAACACCTAATGCCTTAAGACCAACTGGTCTGGGAGTCATTAGCCGAAAGCTTGTTACATGGGTTAAAGATGCATGATGTTTTTAAATTATATGTATATATATTTAAAAGAAAAAAGAAAAAAAAGAAGACAAAAATAATAATCCCAACCTAAGGAAATTAACCTTAAATATTAAAACAAAAATTTTGTTTTCTTCCAAGAAAAGCCCCATAATTATGTGTTGATACATTAAGCACAAAAGAAAGGTTTATGAATATCTTGTTAAGAGGTATTGAGCAGGTATATAAATTTAACGAGAGTTTATTTATCCGGATAGATTAATGGAAGTTAAATGATGAATACCTTGCTTTATGGAATTTGAAAATTATTCTTCTATTTTAACGCTTTGATTACTAGGGACAAGTAATAAGCTGGTTAGGGGGTATGATTAGTACTTAAAAGTGCATTTTTATCAAGGTTTCATATCATCATTTTGCACTTGAAGTATCAATAACTCCTTAACTAGAGCATGTTTTATAATAATATATCTAATAATATAAGATACCTTTAATTTGTGGTAAATGTTCATTTTAAATGCAGGCATATCACATAAATGAAAGGATTGATTGATGAATTTAAGAACTGAAATTGAAAGGATAAAGAGATGGCCAAACTTAGAAAAGAGATGTCACTGCAATCCAAACTGGAACACTGTTCGGTAATTGGGTCATATCTGGAGCTATAGATCTCAGATTTTGGTTTACTTTATATGTATGGAAAGGTAAGACATAGGCCTATAACTTTTATATGGAGCCCAAGATCTAAAAAGGCCATTTTCAAGTCCAAATTGTTGCAACAACAAAGAAGCCAGAATCTGTCCTCTAGACCGAACACTGTTCAGTATTTTGGCCATATCTGGAGTTCTAGAAGTCAAAATGAGCTGAAGTTTAGACACAAGAAAACTGAGACAATTTCCTACAACTCTCATGTTTTCAAGTGGCTCCAATTTTGACGTTATCAATGACGTTTTGGGCAGACACGAAAATATAAGGATTGTCACCAAGTCAAGAGTTGGTCACCGACTCATCAATTAGTCATCAAATCAATAGTTCCCAATTTTGGCCTATAAAAGGAGTCATTTGCCATGCATTTAGGCATCTTGTTTTCCAGATCAAGATCATGCTCTTGCTTTCTCTCTTTGCATTTTTTGTAATGTTTATGCTTTGCTTTCATTAATATCAAGTTTATGCCTTTCATTTCCTTTCATTTACTTAGTTAACTTTTATCTTATTTATGTTCTTAGTTTGTTTATTTATTTTTCTTTCTTTCATTATGTCTAGCTAAGTTTATTATGTCAAGGTGAAAAGGTTACACTAATGGTGTAAGAATAAGTATAGTATAAACTTAATATGGATTTTAATGTTTGATACTAACATGTTTTATATTTGTTATCTTGTTCACTCTTTAATACTTTGCTTGTTAAATGACTAATCTTGATTTATATTGTATAACACTTGGTACAACAAATGCTTGACACTTTCATAGCCCATACTGTATGGTATAACCGACACCTGAGCTATGAAAGGAACTTGATTTATTGTTAACATAAGTTATAATCATGAATGCTTGATGAAATTTACAAGTATTAGCATTAATTGAATAAGATGACTAATGTAATCATGTTAACAATCTATAATCTGATTGGAACCTCCTTTGTGTGTGGTTTCCAATTGAATAATAAGAGTTTATACTATACTTATTTGACATACCAGTAGTGGATCCTCTAACCTTGACATTGTTTGTTATCATTATTTAATCCTTACGTTAATTTTCCATCTCAAAGTTCTCATCAACTCTTCTTCTTCTTCTTTTTCTTTTTCTCTATTATTGTTGTTGTTGTTGTTGTTGTTATTATTATTATTATTACTACTACTACTACTACTAGTATTATTAGTATTATTATTGCTACTATTATTATTGTTGTTGTTTATAATTGTTGTTTATAATTTGTACAACTAACCTCCCTATCGTTCGACCCCGGTCTTGCCGAGTTATTTATTACTTCGACACTCCTGCACTTGGGAGAAGACATCAATATTTTCGTCGTGTCAATAATGATTTACAAGAAGTAGATCATATTGATGAATTAGTTTATGATCAACTTGAATCTACTTTAAGTAAAAATGAGTTGGATGAATCTAAAGATTTGCAAATGATTTATTCTGAGGAAGAAATCACAGATGAAAAACGCACCGAAAATATTGATGCGGATCTTTTGTTAAAAGTGACACCAAATTCGACATCTGACATCACACCAATTGATGATTACTTTCCTAACGAATCCTTACTTTCTCTTAGTCCAATGCCTTGGTATGATAAAAATATTAATTTTCTTGCTTTAAGAGATTTGCCAACTGATTGGAGTACCCAAGACAAAGAAAAGTTTTTGAACGAAGTGAAGAACTTTTATTGTGATGACCCTAACTTGTTCAAATATTGTCCTGATCAAATATCTTTGTAGTGTCATTAAACTTTGTCATTCCCGACAATGAGGTAAGTAGTGTCATTAAACTTTGTCATTCTGAAGCATGTGGAAGTTATTTCTCGTAAAAAAAGACAGCTACAAAAATCTTTCAAAATGGATTTTATTGGCCCACCATGTTCAAGGACACTCATGCATTCTGCAAAACTTGTGAAAATTGTCAAAAAGTTGATACTCGTCAAAAAGTTTTGTTTTATAATTCTCAACTCGATGTATTCCCTATAGAGCTAAGATCAAGATGGAGCAATCCTTATAGGGCCTGTGATATTGAGAATTCAATGAATGACAATGTTTTTGAGGAAAATGGACATCATTTGAAAGCTTACTTTGATAATTTTCCTAGTGAAAATGAATCAACTGGTTTGAATGATCTTGTAGATAAAGGTTGATTTTTTTTTTCTTATATTTTTTTGTGTTTCTTTTTGAGTGATTTTTGCTAGTTTCTGTCACCCCAGTCAAATGGCAGACAACGGTACTCCGTGACTTAAGTCGGTTCTTTCAATTTCCCATAATAACTGATATTTGTGTATATATGTATGCAATTCTTTGAATCTCTCTTCCAATTCTCATTTGATAATGGACACTAATCTTGAAAAATTGAAAAAGTATTTTCCCGCTCTCCCTTAGAATGCGATTACAAAAATTTACCATGCTAGATGTGCAAGATTGAGGTTGTTAATGAATCATGGAATTCCTGAAGATATTCGCTGGTTGATTGAAGCAAAGGTTTGATTATCAGGTGAGTCCTCTAACTCTTTCATTTCACACATGCCTGGAACAAGTAAAAGAACTTTTACAAAGAAACGTCGTGCAAAATGACTGAAAGTCTGTCATCAATGTGCTAGATGGACTTGTAATGCACAATGTCGTTCTTTAGGAATGATATCTATAAACCGTGAAGATAAAATACAATTCATTAAAGATGGCCTGAGTAAGGAGTCTTTACATAATCTTCTATTGACTCTTGAGACGCATCCTAGTAGAGATGTGCATCGTGCAATTCATGATTTATGGCCCCATTTTCCTAAAGAACATGATCGACTTAGTCTTGGGAATCTGACTAAAAAAGACCCTGTTTGCCAGTTTTTAAGAAAACTGGATGGGAAGCTGATTAGTACTTAAAAGTGCATTTTTATCATGGTTTTATATCATCATTTTGCACTTGAAGTATCAATAACTCCTTAACTAAAGCATGTTTTATAATAATATATCTAATAATATAAGATACCTTTAATTTGTGGTAAATGTTCATTTTAAATGCAGGCCTATCACATAAATGAAAGGATTGATTGATAACTTGAAGAACTTAAATTGCAAGGGCAAAGAGATGACCAAAATTAGAAAAGAGATGTCGGTGCAATACAAACCGGAACACTGTTCAGTAATTGGGTCATATATGGAGCTATAGATCTCAGATTTAGGTCTACTTTATATGGATGGAAAGGTAAGACATAGGCCTACTTTATAAGAGTGTCATGTATTTGTTGTACCAAGTGTTATACAACATAAATCTAAATTAGTCATTTAACATGTAAAGTATTAAAGAGTGAACAAGATAACAAATACAAAACATGTTAGTATCAAACATTAAAGTCTATGTTAAATTTACACTATACTTATTCTTACACCATTAGTGTAACCTTTTCACCTTGACATAATAAACTTAGCTAGATATAATGAAAGAAAGAAAAATAAATAAACAAAATAAGAACATAAATAAGATAAAAGTTAACTAAGTAAATGAAAGGAAAGGAAAGGCATAACCTTGATATTAATGAAAGCAAAGCATAAACATTACAAAAAATACAAAGAGAGAAAGCAAGAGCATGATCTTGATCTGGACACCAAGATGCCTAAATACATGGCAAATGCCTCCTTTTATAGGCCAAAATTGGGAACTATTGATTTGATGAGTGGGTGACCAACTCTTGACTTGTTGACAATCCTTATCTTCTCTTGTTTGCCCAAAAGGTCATTGATAACGTTAAAATTGAACAACTTGAAAACATGAAAGTTGTAGGAAATTATTTCAGCTTTCTAGGGTAAAAATGTGAGGTCATTTGGACTTCTAGAACTCCAGATATGGTCCAAACACTGAAAAGTGCTCACGCTGAAGGACAAATTCAGACTTCTTTGATGATGCTACAATTTGAACTTGAAAATGGCCTTTTTAGATCTTGGGCTCCATATGAAAGTTGTAGGCCTCTATCTTGCCTTTCCATCCATATAATGTAGACCTAAATTTGAGATCTACAGTTCCCGATATGACCTAATTACCAAACAGTGTTCTGGTTTGGACTGCACTAACATCTCTTTTCTAAGTTTGGCCATCTTTTTATCTTTTCAATTCAGTTCTTAAATTCATCAATCAATCCTTTCATTTATGTGATAGACCTGCATTTAAAATGAACATTTATCAAAAATTTAAGGTATCTTATATTATTAGATATGTTATTATAAAAAATCCTTTAGTTAACGAGTTATTGATACTTCAAGTGCAAAATGATGAAATAAAACCTTGATAAAAATACACTTTTAAGTATTAATCAAGCATCAATTGGACTTCTATAGCTCCAGATATTGAATTTTGAATGGACAAATGTCAATATTGGCAGAATGCGAGATTTGACTTTAAAGGATATAATTTCCATGATCTTTCTCTTTTTATTTTTCTTGCATTAAATTTCCAGAAAAATACAGATGTTAGCTTTTTAATGCCATTAGAATCACTTTATTTCGACTTCTAGAACTCATGTTCTGCACAAAACATCGACTGAACATCAAATCTGTCAATTACCTCCAATTTACTCCTTTTTGCATCTTTCATCCAAAATTACCTTCAAAACATAAAACAAAGAATATCAAGGCATTATATATATATATAACATAGGTAAAATACTAGTTAAATATGGGTGAAACTATCGAATAATATCCCCACACTTAGCTCTTGCTTGTTCTCGAGAAAGTATGTATAAAATCAAATTGAAAATAAGTATGATGAATCTTATAATCTCCCATCAATGTCCAAGAATATATGCATTATAAATAAGAATACAATCAAGAAGGATAAAGAGTATAAATTTTCATGGATTCATTTACATGCAAACTTCAAAAATCAATTAATTGTCGGGATTTAAATGAAATCTATGTCATGCCAAAGTGATTAGTTCTCTCATTGATATACTCTAACACTCACGTGTTTAGGGTTTATGTGTTTGATCTCTCAAATTCAATCAATGAATATATTCTACTATAAGCTTGCTTTTCAATCTCATCTCAATTATTGACATATTACAAACAATACATGAATCAAAAGATCTTATTTTTAGGTTGTAATGGGACTAAGGTTAAGGTGAGGAAAAAGAAAGTAAAAGGAAAGGTTCAAATTAAAGAAAGTAGAGCATTCTGAAAAAAAAATTCAAACAAGATATTCCATCAAAGCACATAAATTTTTCATCTTTAATCACCAATGCTTAATTTCTTTGGATTTCAAGCTCTTTCAATATAAAACCTTAAGAACATAAAGGAATACTTCTTTTTTTTCATTCTTTTTTTTTTTCACTTTTGGCAACTTTGCCCATCTTTTCATCAAGCATCACTTTTTCTTTCTTTTCACATAATTTCCAACCATAATTCCATGAGATATCACAAGTATATGCTCTATTAATCCTTGGCTAGGGGAAAAGAAAAACATATAAAAAGTTCAGGCTTATACATGGATAAAGTAAAGAAAAGATAAACAAACTCAAAATGGGCTCACTAAGGATAATATGCTTTAGGTTAGCTTTTTGGCTTGAGTGGTTAAAGTTTCTAATTCCTTTATCATCTTCATGTATATATGTAATGCGAATGTAATCTCAACAATATATGAAGCAAGTTCTACAGATACATATCATTGAAAAAATGTGCAATTAAAGAATATAATGTTAAAGGCTCAAAAGCTTGCATTGGTATAATACTATAAAGTCAACATGATATATTCTCAAAGTCAACCCCTAAACCAATTAAACATATATGCACACTCATTTATTTGATTTATATCTTCATCTATCTCAACTAATTCTCATACATAATACTCATATTCTTAAAAACTAATAGGAGTTCAAAAGATCAAGCATATTTGTTTTTTGAAAAATAACAAAGAAATCCAAAATTCTCTTAATACCCCCACACTTAAAACACAACATTATCCTCAATGTTGAAATAAAAGAAAAGGAATATAAGAGAATGACAAAGATAAAGTAAAATATGAAAAGTAAAAGATAAGAGAAAAAGAAAGCAAATTTGAAATTTTTTTTTTAATGTTGGGTTGCCTCCCAACAAGCGCTTTTGTTTTATGTCATTGACTCAACATGTTGCATGCTCATTCTTCATAAATTGGTTCAGGTAACTCCATAGAAGTGGTGAGTTCAGCTATCCACCCTTCATAGAAAGGTTTCAAGCAATGCTCATTGACCTTGAGTACTTTATTGGTTTTTAAACTTGTAATTTCAAGTACACTATAAGGAAAAACATTAGAAACAACAAATGGTCCAATCTAACGAGGGTGTAACTTTCCAAGAAAAAGTTTCAAACATGAATGATAAAGAAGGACTTTGTCTCCAACATGAAACTCCTTTCTTGTAAGCATTTGGTCTTGAAGACTCTTAGTCTTTTCTTTGTAAATCCTTGCATTCTCGTAAGCATCATTTCAAACCTCTTTCAACTTTTGCAATTGCAACTTTCTTACAATCCCAACAGCATCATAATTCATATTACATTGTTTAATGACCTAAAAAGCTATGTGTTCAAGCTCTACCGATAAATGACATGCTTTCCCGTAAATCATCTTCTAAGGTGACATCCCTATAAGTGATTTGTAAACAGCACAATAAGCCCAAAGTGAATCACCAAGTCATAGACTCTAATCTCACCGATGCACTGTCTTTTCTAAAATAGACTTGATTTCTTGATTCGAAATTTTAACTTGGTCTTTGAGGGTAGGCTGTTAAAGTCCAATGAGTCACATGATATTTATGTAACAATGCTTCCATTGAACAATTGCAAAAATGAGTGCCATGATCACTAATGATAGCTTTAGGGATTCCAAACTTGTTAAATATGTGAGTCCTTGACATGACTAAAAGATTGTTGTCTTCTCCCAAGTACAGGAGTGTTGAAGTAATAAAAAACCCGAAAAAACTAGGGTCGAACCATAGGGAGGTAAATTGTATAAATTATAGATGACAATAATACAATAACAACAACAACAACAATAATAATAACAATAACAATAATAATAGTAATAGTAGTAGTATCAGAATTAGTATTAGTAATAATACCAATAATAATAATAATAATAATAATAATAATAATAATAATAATAATAATAATAAAGGAAAAGAAGGAAAAGAAGAAGAAGATGATGATGAGAACTTTGAGATAGAATATTAATGTAAGGTTTAAACAATGATAATAACAAATATCAAGGTTAGAGGTTCCACTAATGGTATGTCAAACAAGTATAGTATAAACTCTTACTATTCAATTGGAAACCACACACAAAGGAGGTTCCAATCAGATTATGTATTGTTAACATGATTACATTAGTCATCTTATTCGATTAATGCTAATACTTATAAATCTCGTCAAGCATTCATGATTATAACTTATGTTAACAACAAATCAAGTTCCTTTATAGCAAATTAGCATACGCTGTCGAAATCGAGTCCTCTATAGCAAATCAGCATTCTCTGTAGAATTATGTGTTCTGCAGCCAAATTTCGATTCGGCGCCGAAACTGTGTCGGCTGCAGCGAATTAGTATTCGTTTCTGAAATTGAGTCTTCTGCAGCGAATTAGAATTCTCTGTCGAATTGTGTGTTCTGCAGCGAAATTGTAATTCGCTGGCGAAACTGTGTCTGCTGCAGCGATTTAGAATTCTCTGTCGAATTATGTGTTTTGCAGCGAGATTGTAATTTGTTGTCGACACTATGTCGGCTGCAGCGAATTCGCAGCGAATTAGAATTCGCTGTCCAATTGTGTGTTCAGCAACGAAATTGCAATTCGCTGCCCAAACTATGTCGGCTGCAGCCAATTAGAATTCGCTGCCGAAATCGAGTCCTCTCCAGCAAATTAGCATTAACTGCAGAATTATGTGTTCTACAGTCAAATTTTGATTCGTTGCTGAAACTATGTCGGCTCATCGATTGGTGTGATGTCAGATGTCGAATCTATTGTCACTGTTAATAAAAGATTCGCATCAACATTTTCGATGCTTGTTTCATCCGTGATTTCTTCCGTAGAATAAATCATTTGCAAATCTTTAGATTCATCTAACTCATTTTTACTTAAAGTAGATTCAAGTTGATCATAAACTAATTCGTTAATATGATCTACTTCTTGTAAATCATTATCATCTCCAGGTTGCTTGCAAATGTTGAAAATATTCATCTCCAATGTCATGTTTCCAAATGATAGCTTCATCAGTCCATTCCTACAATTAATTAATGCGTTAGAGGTTGCAAGAAACAGACATCCTAAAATAACAGGAAATGAATTACATGCTTCAACAGGTTCTGTGTCCAAGACAATAAAATCCATAGGATAAATGAATTTATCAACTTGTACTAACACATTTTCAATTATTCCTCTAGGCACTTTTACAGGTCTATCGGCAAGTAAAAGAGATATAGAAGTTGGTTTTAACTCACCTAGATTGAGACTTTGAAAAACTGAATATGGAAGTAAATTCACACTAGCTCCAAGATCAAGTAAAGCTCTTTCAATTTTATGGTCTCCAATAAAGCAAGAAATTGTAGGACAACTAGGGTCTTTATATTTCAAAGCATTATTGTTCTGAAGAATGGCACTTACTTGTTTCTTTTTCACATTCAGTTTCCTCTTCACAGTGCATAGATCTTTCAAAAATTTAGCATAGGAAGGAACCTGTTTAATAGCATCCAGCAAAGGTATATTGATCCTTACCTGTTTGAAAATTTCAAAAATTTCAGAGTTGTAATTGACTTTCCTTTGTTTGGTCATGGCATGAGGAAATGCAAGTACTAGTGGTGAATCAGTCGTTTCTTTGCAATTTTCAGATTCAACCCCTTCCTTACCCTCAGAGATTGACTCATCATCTTTCTCATAAGGTTCAAGAGAGGGTTTTTCAATAACCTTACCACTGCGTAGAGTAGTGACTGATTTGACTTGATCCATGTGTTGACTTCAGAAACTACTTGCATTTGCATTGTATTGCCCCTTGGGATTTTGTTGTGGTTGAGATGGAAACTTACCTTTATCTTGGAAACTGGGAGCAGATGTTAATTTTGCAAGAGTATCTTTAAAATCTGTCATGTTTTGAGCAAGTTGCGTGTTGATTGTCTCTTGCTTTTCAATGAATGCATGCAATGTTTCCTCAAGATTTCTTCTAGGAGGTGGAGCATAAGGAGGTACATATCCATGAGAATTTTGGAAATTGTGGTGTGCTTGAAATGGTGGTTGTGAAGTTTGTGCATTGTTGTTCTCACTCTTCCAACTAAAAATTGGGTGATTTCTCCAACCAGAGTTGTATGTTTGTGAGTATGGGTTGTGGTTAGCCCTTTGGAAACTGTTTAAAGTATGGGCTTGTTCATGGAGACATTCCTTAAAAGAAGGTAAGGTTGGACAATCGTTGGTTGAGTGTTCATTTGTTTCACATATTTGACACACAATGTTTTTAACAGATTTTAATTGACCACTCTTTTTCAATTCTAGTGCCTCGACTTTTCTAGCTAAAGATGCAAACTTGGCTTGGAGGTCATGATCTTCCCTAAGGTTGTACATACCTCCACTAGATGTATGAGGTTGAGTTTTACTCGGTGCCTCATAAGTACCCGCGGTGTCCTAATTTTGAGCATTTTCAGCTAACAAGTCTAAGTACTCCATTGTTTCATCAGGGTCTTTATCTTTAAAAGTTCCATTGCACATCAATTCAACCATTTGCCTATCTTTAGGTGTTAACCCTCATAGAAATGTGAAACCAATCTCCATGTTTCAAAACCATGATGAGGGCAAGTACTAAGCAAGTCTCGATACCTATCCAAACATTGGTAAAATGTTTCTCCTGGTTTTTGAGTGAAAGTAGTGATGTGCATCATGGGAATGATAATCCATCTCGTAAAGGTAAATCAAATATGCAAGAGGATTCAGATGGTCCAATGACAAGAGCGAGAGCGAAATAACTACAAAGGACCTTGACGAGTCAGATTGGAATGATTGAAGCTGCGTCGGAGTTAAAATTTGGCAATCAGTTTCAAATTGGTTCAAGGGTGCTTATTTGCCTACAATTGGAGCTTAAAGATGGGAAGAGCCCTTAATGGGTCTTTTGATGCTGGACTACTTGAATTTGGGTTGATAATGCAAATAAGTTAAGAAATTGATGTTGTTTACGTCAGAACAGTAGATAAATTTGAACCCGAATTTGAAGTCATCCATTGCATGTGAAAACAAGACTAATCTAGGTGGATTTCAAGTTCAGAACGTGATCTTTCCAGATTGTCCAACCATGATTGCATTGGACTTTTGTGCAAGAAGTTATAGCCATTTTAAATTCGGTCTGTTTATGTTTCAATTAAAGTCAGAAAATGTGTGCTAGTATAATTTGTCTGGTTACTTTGTCAAAGTCCAAGTTTTGGGCTTGATTTCTGTCATGTTGAATTTTCCTAAGTGTGGAGGGATGTTCCATTATAAATATGGCATCAGAATATGTAATAAACAACTTTTGGCCAATATTTGAACTTAATTCCGAGAATTAAGAGTTATTCTTCCAAATTGATTTGTGAAGAACCCTACTGACTTATCACTCTTCAATCACAAAGAGTGTGGCGTCAAAATCCTAGATTGATCTTTGTGGCGTCTAGATCGACTTATCAAAGTATCACTCTAGTTTATCCTCCATTTTTATTTACCTTAAAAATACTATAATCTAGCCTAAACACCAGAAGAAAGACAATACAACCAGACCCATCCTTCATCCATTTTCGTCAGATTCATTGTTGCCGATTTTTGAATCATTCACGGCACAACAAGTAGTGAGTTGTCTTTTGAAAAGTTTGTTCTTTGAGATGGGAAAAACTTCTTCAAAAACTGTTGTTGCATTTCATCCCAAGCATGAATGGATCCTGGTCTTAAATTTTGTAGCCATGTTTTAGCTTTATCTTTTAATGAAAAAGGAAAAAGCTTTAATCTGATGGTGTTCATGCTACAATTTAAATTATTATATGTGCTGCAGACCTCCTCAAATTCCCTTAAATGCAAGTATGCATTTTCTAATTCTAAGCCATAAAAAGAAGGTAAAAGTTGAATAATGCCCGATTTAAAATTAAAATGAGATGCATCGAGAGGAAAAACTATGCATGATGGTGCACTTGTTCTTATGGGATTCATGTGGTCTCTAAGTGTTCTAGCACGATTATTCTCATTATTCTCATTATGAAGTGATTGATTATCTTCTTCGGCCATATTTTCTGAAAATGATGAGAATACCCTACAAAGTCTACCACTTGATGTACGTGACCACACTCTCATGCACGTGTAGGAATAGAATAAAAGGAAAAAAAAAACAAAAGAAGAAGAAACGAGAGAAAAGAAACAAAGTTATATACAGGAAAAGTGAAGAAAGAAAATAAAATAAATACTATAATTTATACAAGAACTTACCTCCCCGGCAACGGCGCCAAAAACTTGACACGACTAAAAAATTGATGTCTTCTCCCAAGTGCAGGAGTGTCGAAGTAATAAATAACCCGGCAAGACCGAGGTCGAACCACAGGGAGGTTAATTGTACAAATTATAAATAACAATAATACACCAATAATAATAATAACAACAACAACAATAATAATAGTAATAATAGCAATAATAATAGTAGTAGTAGTAGTAGTAGTAGTAGTAGTAGTAGTAGTAATAAAGAAAAAGAAGATGAAGATGAGAACTTTGAGATGAAATATTAACGTAAAGATTTAACAACGATAACAATAAATGTCAAGGTTAGAGGATCCACTAATGGTATATCAAACAAGTATAGTATAAACTTTTATTAGTCAATTGGAAACCACACACAAAGGAGGTTCCAATCAGATGATAGATTGTTAACATGATTACATTAGTCATCTTATTCGATTAATGCTAATACTTGCAAATCTTATTGTTAACATGATTACATTAGTCATCTTATTCGATTAATGCTAGTACTTGTAAATCTCGTCAAGCATTCATGATTATAACTTATGTTAACAACAAATCAAGTTCCTTTCATAGCTCAGGTGTCGGTTATACCATACATTATGGGCTATGAAAGTGCCAAGCATTTGTTGTACCAAGTGTTATACAACATAAATCAAGATTAGTTATTTAACAAGCAAAGTATTAAAGAGTGAACAAGATACCAAATACAAAACATGTTAGTATCAAACATTAAAGTCCATATTAAGTTTACATTATACTTATTCTTACACCATTAGTGTAACCTTTTCTCCTTGACATAATAAACTTAGCTAGACATAATGAAAGAAAGAAAAATAAATAAACAAAATAAGAACATGAATAAGATTAAAGTTAACTAAGTAAATGAAAGGAAATGAAAGGCGAATCAACATTCACTGTAGAAATCTTTGTTCTGCAGCCAAATTTTGATTCGTTGCTGAAACTGTGTCGGCTGCAGCGAATTAGAATTCGCTGTCGAATTGTGTGTTCTGCAGCGAAATTGCAATTTGCTCCTGAAACTGTGTCGGCTGCACCGAGTCCGCTACAGCCAATCAGCATTCACTGCAGAATTATGTGTTCTGCAGCCTAATTTCGATTTGTAGCCGAAACTATGTCGGCTGCAGTGAATTAGTATTCGCTGTCGAATTGTGTGTTCTGCAGTGAAATAGCAATTCACTACCGAAACTGTGTCGGCTGTAGTGAATTACCATACGTTGTCGAAATCGAGTACTCTATAGCGAATCAGCATTCCCTGCAGAATTATGTGATCTGCACCCAAATTTCGATTCGGTGCCAAAAACTGTGTCGGCTGCAGTGAATTAGTGTTCGCTCCTGAAATTGAGTCTTCTCCACCGAATTAGAATTCGCTGGCGAATTGTGTGTTCTACAACGAAATTGCAATTCGTTGCCGAAACTATGTCGGCTGCACCGAATTAGCATACGCTGCCGAAATTGAGTCCTCTATAGCAAATCAACATTCGCTTTCGAATTGTGTTTTCAGCAGCGAGATTGCAATTCACTGCCGACACTGTGTCGGCTGTAGCGAATTAGAATTCACTATCGAGTTGTGTGTTCTGCAGCGAAACTGCAATTGGCTATGGACACTGTGTTGGCGGCAGCGAATTAGAATTCGCTACCGAAGTGTGTGTTCTATAGTGAAATTGTGATTCGCTGCCTAAACTGTGTCTGCTGTAGTGAATTAGCATATGCTGCCAGAATCGAGTTCTCGATAGCGAATCAGCATTCATTGCAGAATTATGTGTTTTAAAACTCTGTCAGCTACAGCGAATTAGAATTTGCTGTCGAATTGTGTATTTTGTAGCGAAATTGCAATTGGCTTCCGAAACTGTGTCGGCTGCAGCGAATTAGCATTCACTGCCAAAATTGAGTCCTCTACAGGGAATCAGAATTCATTGCAGAATTAGTATTCGCTACCGAAATCGAGTCCTCTATAGTGACTCAGCATTCCCTGCAGAATTATGTGATCTGCAACCAAATTTCGATTCGGTGCCAAAACTGTGTCGGCTGTAGTGAATTAGTGTTCGCTCCTGAAATTGAATCTTCTACAGCGGATTAGAATTCCCTGCCGAATTGTGTGTTCTGCAGCGAAATTGCAATTCGCTGCCGAAACTATGTCAGTTGCAGCGAATGAGCATTCGCTGCCAAAATCGAGTCCTCTACGGCGAATCAGCATTCATTGCAGAATTATGTGTTTTGCAGACATATTTGGATTCGTTGTCGAAACTGTATTGGCTGCAGCGAATTAGTATTCGCTGTCGAATTGTGTGTTCTCCAGTGAAATTGCAATTCGCTGCCGAAACTGTGTCGGTTGCAGCGAATTAGCATTCACTGCCAAAGTCGAGTCCTCTACGGCGAAGCAGCATTTACTGCAGAATTATGTGTTCTGCAGCCAACTTTGGATTCGTTGTCGAAATTGTGTTGACTGCAGCGAATTAGTATTCGCTGCTGAAATTGAGTCTTCTCCAGCGAATTAGAATTTGTTGTCGAATTATGCGTTCTGAAGCAAAACTGGAATTCGCTGCCGAAATTATGTCTGCTGCAGCGAATTAGAATTTGCTGTCGAATTGTGTGTTCTGCAGGGAAATTGCAATTCGCTCCCGAAACTGTGTCCGCTGCAGCCAATTAAAATTCGCTGTCGATATCGAGTCCTCTCCAGCAAATCAGCATTCATTGCAGAATTATGTGTTCTACAGCCAAATTTTGATTCGTTGCCGAAACTATGTCGACTGCAATGAATTAGAAGTCATTGTCGAATTGTGTGTTCTGCAGCGAAATTGCAATTTGCTTCTGAAACTATGTCGACTGCACGGAGTTAGCATTCGCTGCCGACATGGAATCCTCTATAGCGAATCAGCATTCACTACAGAATTATGTGTTCTACAGCCTAATTTCGATTTTGTAGCTGAAACTATGCCAGCTGTAGCGAATTAGTATTCTCTCCTGAAATTAAGTCTTCTACAGCGAATTAGAATTCACTGTCGAATTGTGTGTTCTACAGCGAAATAGCCATTCACTGTTGAAACTATGTCGGCTGCAGCGAATTCTATACGCTGCCGAAATCGAGTCCTCTACAGCGAATCAGCTTTCACTGTAGAATTATGTGTTCTGTAGCCTAATTTTGATTTGTAACCGAAACTGTGTCGGCTACAACGAATTAGTATTCACTCCTGAAATTGAGTCTTCTATAGCGAATTAGAATTCGTTGTCGAATTGTGTGTTCTGCAGCGAAATAACAATTCACTGCCGAAACTTTGTCGGCTGCAGCGAATTACCATACGGTGCAGAAATCGAGTCCTCTACAGCGAATTTGGATTATGTGTTCTGCAGCCAAATTTGGATTCGTTGTTGAAACTGTGTTGGCTACAGCGAATTAGTATTCACTGCTGAAATTGAGTCTTCTCCAGCGAATTTTAATTCGCTGTCGAATTGTGTGTTCTGCAGCGAAATTGCAATTCACTACCAAAACTGTGTCGGCTGCAGCGAATTAGCATACGCTGCCAAAATCGAATCCTCTATAGCGAATCAGTATTCACTGTAGAATTCTGTGTTCTGCAGCCTAATTTCAATTCGTTGCGGAAACTATGTTGGCTGCATCGAATTAGTATTCGTTTCTGAATTTGAGTCTTCTGCAGCGAATTAGAATTCGCTGTCGAATTGTGTGTTCTGCACCGAAATTGCAATTCGCTCCCGACACTCTTTCAGCTGCAGCGAATGAGAATTCGCTGCCGAAATCTAGTCCTCTCCAGCCAATCTGCATTCACTGTAGAATTATGTGTTCCGCAGCCAAATTTGGATTCGTTGTCGAAACTGTGTCGGCTGCAGCAAATTAGTATTCGTTTCTGACATTAAGTCTTCTGCGACGAATTAGAATTCGCTGTCGAATTGTGTGTTCAACAACGAAATTGCAATTCGCTGCCGCAACTGTGTTGGCTGCAGCGAATTAGCATACGCTACCGAAATCGAGTCCTCTATAGCGAATCAGCATTCACTGCAGAATTATGTGTTCTGCAGCCAAATTTCGATTCGGTGCCGAAACTGTGTCGGCTGTAGCGAATTAGTATTCGCTACTGAAATTTAGTCTTCTACAGCGAATTAGAATTCACTGCCGAAACTGTGTCGGCTGCAACGAATTAGCATACGCTGCCGACATCGAGACCTCTACAGCGAATTAGAATTCACTGTAGAATTATGTGTTTTGTAGCCAAATTTTGATTCGTTGCCGAAACTGTGTCGGCTACAGCGAATTAGCATTCGCTACTGAAATCGAGTCCTCTACAGGGAATCAACATTGACTACAAAATTAGTATTCGCTGCCGAAATCGAGTCCTCAACAGCAAATCAACATTCCCTGCAGAATTCAGTGATCTGCAGCCAAATTTTGATTCGGTGCCAAAACTGTGTCGGCTGCAGCGAATTATTATTCGCTGCTGAAATTGAGTCTTCTGTAGTGAATTAGAATTCGTTGTCGAATTGTGTGTTTTGCAGCGAAATTGCAATTCACTGCCGAAACTGTGTCGGTTGCAGCGAATTAATATTCGCTGCCAAATTCGAGTCCTTTACGGCGAATCAGCATGTACTGCAAAATTATGTGTTCTGCAGCCAAATTTCGATTCGTTGCCAAAACTGTGTTGGTTGCAGCGACTTAGTATTCGCTGCTGAAATTGAGTCTTCTCCAGCAAATTAGAATTCACTGTTGAATTGTGTGTTCTGCAACGAAATTGCAATTTACTGCCGAAACTGTGCTGGCTGCAGCGAACTAGAATTTGCTGTCGAATTGTGTGTTCTGCATCGAAATTGCAATTTGCTCCCAAAATTGTGTCGGATGCAGCGAGTTAGCATTCGCTGCCGAATCAAGTCCTCTACAACGAATTAGCATTCACTATAGAATTATGTGTTCTGCAGCCTAATTTCGATTCGTTGTCGAAACTATGTCAGCTGCAGCTAATTAGTATTCATTTCTGAAATTGAGTCTTCTGCAGCGAATTAGAATTCGCTATCGAATTGTGTGTTCTGCAACGAAATTGCAATTCGCTCCCGACACTCTCTCGGCTGCAGCGAATGAGAATTATGTGTTCCGCAGCCAAATTTTGATTCGTTGCCGAAACTGTGTCGGCTACAGCAAATTAGAATTCGCTGTCGAATTGTGTGTTCTGCAGCGAAATTGCAATTTGCTCCCGAAACTGTGTCGGATGCAGCGAGTTAGCATTCACTGCCGAAATCGAGTCCTCTACAAAGAATCAGCATTCACAATAGAATTGTGTGTTCTGCAGCCAAATTTTGACTTGCTGCTGAAATTGTGTCAGATGTGGCGAATTAGTATTCGCTGCCAAAATTGAGTCTTCTGCAGCGAATTAGAATTCGCTGCTGAATTATGTGTTCTGCAGTGAAATTGCAATTCGCTGCCGAAATTGTGTCGGCTGCAGCGAATTAGTATTCGCTACCGAATTGTGTGTTCTGCAGCAAAATTGCGATTAGCTGTCAAAATTATGTCGACTACAGCGAATTAGCATTCAGTGCCGAAACTGTGTCGGCTGCAGCGAATTAGAATTTGGTGCCGAATTGTGTGTTCTACAAAATTGTGATAAGCTACCAAAACTATATTGGCTGTAGCGAATTAGTATTCGCTGCTGAAATTGAGTTTTCTGCAGTGAATTAGCATTCACTGCTGAATTGTATGTTCTACAACGAAATTACGATTCGCTGCTGAAACTGTGTCGACTGCAGCGAATCGCTGCTGAAGTTGAGTTGTCGGCAACAAATTAACATTCGCTGCTGAGTTTCATGTTCTACAGCGAATTTGTGATTCGCCATCGAAGTTGAGTTGGTTGCAGCGAAATTATGATTCACTGCCAAAACTAAGTTGTCTCCTACGAGTTAGCATCTACTGCCGAAATAGTGGCGCCCACAGTGAAACAGTTTTCACTGTCGAACTAGCTGTTGGCAGCAAAACAGTTGTTGTTGTCGAATTGGTAACCTGCAGCAAACCAGTTCTCGCTACCAATTTCTACAAAGAGATGGCCAAACTTAGAAAAGAGATGTTGGTGCAGTCCAAACCAGAACACTGTTTAGTTATTGGATCATATCTGGAGCTGTAAATCTCGGATTTAGGTTTACTTTATATGGATGGAAAGGTAAGACATAGGCTTACAACTTTCATAAGAGTCGAAGATTTAAAAAGATCATTTTCAAGTCCAAATTGCAGCAACAATGAATAAGTCTGAATCTGTCCTACAGCTCACGCACTGTTTAGGGTTTGACCCATATCTGAAGTTCTAAAAGTCCAAATAACCTTCATTTTTTTTTCCTGAAAAGCTAAGACAATTTCCTACAATTTTATATTTTAAGTAGTTCCAATTCTGACGTTATCAATGATGTTTTGGGCAGACAATAGAAGATTAGGATTGTCACCAAGTTAATAATTGGTCACCCACTCATCAATTTGTCATTAAATCAATACTTCCGAATTTTGACCTATAAAAGGAGCCAGTTACCATGCATTTACGCATATTGGTTTCCAGATCAAGAAGATCATACCTTTACTTTCTCTTTTTGTATTTTTTGTATTGCTTATATTTGCTTTTATTAATATCAAGTTTATGTCTTTCATTTTATTTCCTTTACTTAGTTATCGTTAATTTTATTTATATTTTTATTTTGTTTATATTTTTTCTTTATTTCATTATGTTTACCTAAGTTTATTATGTCAAGGTGAAAAGGTTACACTAATAGTGTAGAAATAAGTATAATGTAAACTCAATATGGACTTTAACGTTTGATACTAACATATTTTGTATTTGTTATCTTGTTCACACTTTCATACTTTGCTTGTTATATGACTAATCTAGATTTATGTTGTATAACATTTGGTAAAACAAATACTTAGCACTTTCATAGCCCATACTGTATGGTATAACCGATACCTAAGTTATGAAAGAAACTTAATTTGTTGTTACCATAAGTTATAATCATGAATGCCTAACGAGATTTACAAGTATTAACATTAATTGAATAAAATGACTAATGTAATCATGTTAACAATTTATAATCTGATTGGAACCTTCCTTTGTGTGTGGTTTCCAATTGAATAATAAGAGTTTATACTATACTTATTTGACATACTATTAGTGGATCCTCTAACCTTGATATTTATTATTATCATTATTTAATCCTTACGTTAATCTTCCATCTCAAAATTGTCATCAACGTTTTCTTCTTCTTCTTTTTCTTTACTACTACTACTACTACTATTTTATTATTAGTGTTAATATTATTACTATTGTTGTTGTTATTGTATTATTGTTATCTATAATTTATGCAATTAACCTCCCTGTGGTTCAACCCCGGTCTTGTCAGATTATTTATTACTTCGACACTCCTGCACTTATTACATTATTTATGTTCTTTTGTTAAAGGTAACAACTAAGGGAAAGGGATTGTATATAATTAAAAAGAAAAAAAAGAAAAACATGAAAAAAAAGAAAAAGAAAAAGAAATAAAAAATGATGATAATAAAAATGTAGATAAGTTTGGTTTCGTAGCCTCCCTAACCTAAACAATTAAGCCCGAAGGGGTGTTTTAACACCTAATACCCTAAAGTCAACTGACTTAGAAGCTATTGACTCAATGCTTGTTAAATAGGTTGAGGAGAAAAGCTTAAGGAAATCAAGCATTACACTATCTACGCATCAGTATCGCCAACCCGAGTTACTAAGCTCGTAGGGGTGTCTCAACACCTAATACCCTAAGACCAACTAGTTTGGGAGTTATTAGTCGAAAGCTTATTACATGGGTTAAAGATGCATTGTGTTTTAAGTTACATGTATATATATTTAAAAAAAAAAAAGAAAAAAAAAATCTCAACCCATGGAAATTAACCTTAAACATTAGAACAATAATTTTTTTTCTTCCAAGTAAAGCCCTATAACTATGTGTTGATATATTGAGCACAAAACAAATATTTATTAATATCTTGTTTAAAAGGTATTGAGCAGATATATAAATTTAATGAGAGTTTATTTATCTTGATAGATTAATGGAAGTTGAATAATGAATACCTTACTTTGTAGAATTTACAAATTGTTTTTCTATTTTAACACTTTGACTACTAGGGACTAGTAATAAGATGGTTGGAGGGGTAATTAGTTCTTAAAAGTACATTTTTATCAAGGTTTTATATCATTATTTTGTACTTGAAGTATCAATAACTCTTTAACTAAAGCATGTTTTATAATAACATATCTAATAATATAACATACCTTTAATTTGTGGTAAATATTTATTTTAAATGTAGCTATTACATAAATAAAAGGATTGATTGATGAATTTAGAACTGAAATTGAAAGGACAAAGAGATGGCCAAACTTAGAAAAGATATGTTGGTGTAGTCCAAATTGGAACACTGTTAGGTAATTGGATCATATCTAGAGTTATAGATCTCGGATTTAAGTCTACTTTATATGGATGGAAAGGTAAGACATAGGCCTATAACTTTCATACAGCCTAAGATTTAAAAAGGCCATTTTCAAGTCCAAATTGTAGCAACAACAAAGAAGTCTGAATCCATCCTACAGCCCGTGCACTGTTTAGTGTTTGGCTCATATCTGAAGTTCTAGAAGTCTAAATAACCTCCATGTTTCATTGCCTAGAACTTTCGTGTTTTAAGTGGTTCCAATTCTAACATTGTCAATGATGTTTTGGGCAGATAAGAGAAGATAAAGATTGTCACCAAGTCAAAAGTTGGCCACCCACTCATCAATTAATCATCAAATCAATAGTTCCTAATTTTGGCCTATAAAAGGAGGCATTTGCCATGCATTTAGGCATCTTGGTCTCCAAATCAAGATCATGCATTTGCTTTCTCTCTTTGTATTTTTTGTATTGCTTATGTTTTGCTTTTATTAATATCAAGTTCATGCCTTTCATTTCTTTTCCTTTACTTAGTTATCCTTTATCTTATTTATGTTCTTATTTTGTTTATTTTTTTTCTTTCTTTCATTATGTTTACCTAAGTTTATTATATTAATGTGAAAAGGTTACACTAATGGTGTAAGAATAAGTATAATGTAAACTCAATATGGACTTTAATATTTGATACTAACATGTTCTGTATTTGTTATCTTATTCTCTTTAATACTTTACTTGTTAAATGACTAATCTAGATTTATGTTGTATAACACTTGGTACAACAAATGCTTGGCACTTTCATAACCCATATTTTATGGTATAACCGACACCTAAGTTATGAAAAGAACTTGATTTATTATTAACATAAGTTATAATCATGAATGCTTGACGAAATTTACAATTATTAGCATTAATCGAATAAGATGACTAATGTAATCATGTTAACAATTTATAATCTGATTGGAACCTTCTTTGTGTGTGCTTTTCAATTGAATAATAAGAGTTTATACTATACTTGTTTGACATACCATTAGTGGATCCTCTAACTTCGACATTTATTATTATCATTGTTTAATCCTTACGTTAATCTTCCATCTCAAAATTCTCATCAACTTTCTCTTCTTTTTCTTCTTTATAATTATTATTATATTAGTATTATTAGTATTATTACTATTACTACTACAACTACTACTATTATTTTTATTATTATTGTTACTATTGTTGTTGTTATTGTTGTTATTGTATTATTGTTATCTATAATTTATACAATTAACCTCCATGTGATTCGACCCGGGGCTTGCTGAGTTATTTATTACTTCGACACTCCTACACTTGGGAGAAGACATCAATCTTTTGGTCGTGTCAGTTAACAAAGTTATAATCATGAATACCTGACAAGATTTACAAGTCTTGGCATTAATCGAATAACAAAACTAATGTCATCATGTTAACAATTTATAATTTGATTGGAACCTCCTTTGTGTGTGGTTTCCAATTGAATAATTAGAGTTTATACTATACTTATTTGATATACCGTTAGTGGATCCTCTAACCATGACATTTGTTGTTATCATTGTTCAATCCTTGCATTAATCTTCCATATCAAAGCTCTCATCATCATCATCTTCTTCCTCTTCCTCTTCCTCTTCTTTCTTATTATTATTGTTGTTGTTGTTATTGTTATTATTAGTATTAATGTCTAGTATTATTGTTGTTGTTATTATGGATTTGTTATTGTTGTGTTATTATTATTTATAATTTATACGATTAACCTCTTTATGGTTCGATCCCAGTCTTGCCAGGTTATTTATTACTTTAACACTCCTACACTTGGGAGACGACATCAATCTTTTGATCGTGTCAAGTTTTTGGCGTCGTTGTTGGGGAGGTAAGTTCTTGTACAAATTATAGTATTTATTTTATTTTCTCTTTTTACTTTTCTTGTATATAACTTTGTTTCTCCTTTTATTTTCTTCTTCCTTTTATTCTACTCTTTCACGTGCATGAGAGTGTGGTCATGTACATTAAGTGGTAGACTTTGTAGGGTATCCTCATCATTTTCAGAAAATATAGCCGAAAAAGATAACCAATCACTTCATAATGAGAATAATGAGAATAACCGTGTTAGAACACTTAGAGACCATATGAATCCCACAAACAAATGCATCATCATGCATAGTTTTCCCTCCTGATGCTTCTCATTTTAATTTTAAGCCAAGCATTATTCAACTTTTTACCTTCTTTTCATGGCTTACATTCAGAAAATCCATATTTGCATTTACGAGAATTTGAGGAGGTTTACAACACGTATAATGACTCAAATTATAGCATGAACACTATCATATTAAAGCTTTTTCCTTTTTCATTAAAAGATAAAACTAAAACATGGCTATAAAACTTGAGACCAGGATCCATTCAAGAGTTTTTAAAGAAATTTTTCCCTTCTCATAAAACAAACTCTTTCAAAAGACAAATCACCACTTTCACTCAAAAACTAGGGGAAATATTTTATTAATGTTGGGATAGGTATCGAGACTTGCTTAATACTTGCCCTCATTATGGTTTTGAAACAAGGAGATTGATTTCACATTTTTATGAAAGGTGAATACCTAGAGATAGGCAAATGGTTGAATTGATGTGCAATGGAACTTTTGAAGATAAAGACCTTGATGAAGCAAATGGAGTACTTAGACTTGTTAGCTGAGAATGCTCAAAATTAGGACACCGTAGATATTTATGAGGCACCGAGTAAACTCAGCCTCATACTTCTAGTGGAGTTATGACCTCCAAGCCAAGTTTGCATCTTTAGCTAGAAAAATTAAGGCACTAGAATTGAAAAAGAGTGGACAATTAAAATATATTCAAAACATTGTGTGTCAAATCTGTGAAACCAATGAACACACAACCATTGATTGTCCAACCTTGCCTTTTTTTAAGGAATATCTCTATGAACAAGCTCATGCTTTAAATAGTTTTTAAAGGCTTAATCTTAACCCATACTCTCTCAAAAATACAACTCTAGTTGGAGAAATCACCCAAATTTTAGTTAGAAGAGTGATAACTGCAATGCTCGATGATTTCATAAGCATTTAAAATTATTTTCCTACAATTTGGTATGTAAAAATACGAGTTTTTTATTTTATTTTACATTGTAACAGAATTTCTATCAAAATTTCGACAAAGTCTCCCCAATACTAGGAGATCTCAGTTTATCAACAACTCATCTTATACATATCTCATGTTTCATTTCATCATCAACACATATCCATATGGCATTGCGACCATAATTATTATTAATCATAATATTTTGCAAATACAAGGATTCATTTTGCAACACAACTAATAGTAATAAACTTGATTAATAACATTAATATTACAAACATAAATTTTGAAGGTCTCTATGATTAAGATAAAGGAACACTAACATGGTTCCTGTCATATAATTATCTAAAAAAATTACAATAACAACCATTTCATCCTAGATTCACATAGAAGAAAATAAAGATGATAACCCTAAGCCATACAAAATGATTGGAAATACTAATTCCTTAATTCATATAAAAGAACTAGACACCTGGGACACTACTCCTAATAGGAATGAGAAAGACTAGTAACATCAAAATAAGAGAATAAATAAAATACAACCAGATAATGGAGGGTCACCACTACGTGTAACTATGCATATATGTACTGACTCGATACGGCATAATCATAATTGATCCGCAAAAGAAGATCTTTTACTACATCTAACGCCTATCCTTCCACAACCTACTTATGGTTTTCTTTTCAATTATCATACATTAATTTTTTTCTACTTTACCCTTTTTCTTATCCGCCCAAATTCTGAGGCAACCGCTGCCGACACTAATAACTCCTATTAGTGTCATTAGTCACCCTTACCCGGATAGACTAAACAATTCCTTAGCAATGCCAGCACCAACTTAATCGATCGATGCCATTAAGCTATTTCCAACCCAAAATAGTCAATCAATTGCTCTCCATCACTTAGAGATGTTTCCGGAAATGCCGATGCCAAGTTCTCTTGACACCATTAACTTCCTCCTTAAGAAGTTTGCTTGACCGCTTTTTATGATCGGCTTGTTTTAACTCGCAAGTGCACGAGTGTGCGATGTAGCAATTAACTCGGTAAGATCGAGGTCATATCCACAGAGAGCTAGATCTGGAAATTAAGCTAAGTAACAAAAAAAAAACTCAAGAGAAATTAAATTAACAATAACTTGGTTGAAAATAATTGATGGATTTGTTTTCAAAGATAAAAAAAAAATGTAAATAGATTTTAAATGACAAGAAAAGTAAGTCTTGGTCCAAATCAATTTTAATGGTGATGTATTGGTGATTTCTTCAACATATATAAGATAACTCAACCTAATCTCAACGATGGTGATATTAGATCGGAAGATATTACAATGAAGATTAGAAAGATGAAGATTGATTATTGCTTAAGAATGAACAAGTACTTTCATATTAAGTAAGACATTGAATCAAGCAATCTCTATACCAAAACTAAAGTTTGTGCATAAAAATTCAAGATTATAACATTACCTAAATGATTTCTAAAATTTCTTTACAATAATAAATCATTCATGAAGAAAATAAGAAGATAAACATTAAGATTCATTCATATCCTAAAGAACTCACCTCAATCACCATTATCCTTGATTTGGATCCAAGAAAGAGTTTAGCCAACCATGATTATATATAAGAACACTTCAATAAACATGAAAGAATTTGAATCCAACTGAAAAAATAACTTTTACAAACTAAAGAACCGAAATCTATAAAGAAGAACACAATACAATTTCAGAAAAAATTCGGACACAAATCTGACTCTAATGTTGGACAGCAATTCGACCCTTTTAGAAGCTTTTTTTGGAGAAGTCTATTAGAGACATATTTATAGGCAATTCTGTCATCTTTCCAGACCATTAAAGAACAGCTCATTTGGACACCTGAGTCAAAAGTTATGGGAAAAACACCGAAAGGTGTTCTGAAAAATCAAATCAAGACAGCTTTACAACTACTTTGGTGCACGTTTTTCTTCCTCATTTATGAGGTGTCTCCTTCTTATTTTTGACCCAAAATAATGTTAAAATATCCCCTCCAGCTTTCCATCCATGTGCTTGCCTTCTTGGATCAATGGATTGCCCAAAATAAATCAATTGTTATTTGTTGTGTGGACATGTAAGATCATGGATTGTGTTTGGGTTGATTTGAAGGTTGATTTGGGGTTGATTTTGGGCTGATTTTGGGCTGAATTTGGGCTGAATTTGAGCATCAAATAAGTATACAAATGTACTTATTATTTGGGCTAAGATTGACATTGAAACCTTGAGTGTTTAATGGTTGAAGTTTGCACACAACATAAGGCAAGTTTGGGCTTGAAATAAATCATATGATATTCTTTTCTAGAATTGGAATAGAATTGATTTTTGGGACAAATTTGGAGCACTTATTTGAACCAAGATTTGCTTCAATCTTCAACTAAATGTCTCTTCAATTCTTTGTTCTGAATTCCGACGTTGAATTTTGTGAATTAATTCATTTAAGCTCCAAAAACCTATCGAAACATTAAAACAAACTTCATTACTAAAAAACACATCAATTATTATAAAAACAACCGAATAAAAACAATAAATACATATGTAAAATAGGAGACTTAATGACACTTTTGATGCACAATCACACCCCCCAACTTAGATTTTGCTAGTCCTCAAGCAAAACAAAACATAAAACCTTTAAAATAAAAATAATAATAATAACAACCATAATTAGGCTCGATTCATCACACTTGAAGGACCTATCATGCAAACATTGGTATCTTTAACTTAGTGTACACAATAGCAAATAAAAAAAAATAAGCATACTCACATTCTCTAAATCAAACATCCATACAAAATTTCCAAATTCAGTCATATTTATCGTGCAACCAACATAATTGATTCATACGAAAACTCAACTTGTAATCTTCCCTTCTCACCAACACAAACAAGGTAGCAAACTAGAGAAATATCTATATATTTTTTTTCTTTCTTTTTTTTTTGTTTTTTTTTGAAGATATGATTTATTTTTTGTCTTTAAGTAGTCACTTCCCTTTTGACGCGAATACAAACATTTGTGATGAATGCACCCGGTTACTCACAAAGTCACAAACTTAAAGTGCTTTGCATACTCATATTTCAAGCTGCCGTTTGACGTAAAGATAAACATTTGTGATGAATACCCCTAGTTACTGAGCAACTCAAAACATTGGAGTAGATAGAACTTTGTACACATTTATTTATTTATTTATTTATTTATGTAATGATTATTACTCTATTTACTTAAACCTTGTTTAGGACTAGATCAAAAGGGATAATCACAAGTAAAGCATCATACTCATCTTTCATGCGTATTCACACAACTCACACAACTTTTACAAGGAAAGATGTACTTCAGTAATCTTAAAAAAAAATATGCTATATCTTGCTTTATAAGATATTATCTATCCCAAATTAAAGCATGCAATGTTCAACACAATAATGAACCCAAAAAGGTAATGATGATCCTAAACAAGTCTCATTCACATACCAATGCAAGTATATTTTTTTTTTAACAAGCATGGTTATCTCAAGCATTCAACATAATGAAATATCGAAAATTAAGTTTTATATTATCCTCAATGTAAAAGAGAAAGAGAAGAAAAGTATAAAGATTAGAAAATTGTTACTCCCCTTATGTTTTCAAGAATGAATGTCTGATTGAATTAGGCATGAGCTGACTTCTTGCTTGATTTTTTTTTTTAACCTGCATATCACAACTAAAAGAAAACATAGATGTTTTTTTTTTTTTTTTTTGAAAATAAAGAACCTCACACCCCCCAACTTAAAATAATGCATTGTCCCGAATGCATGAACAAGAAAGTATAAGAGATGGAAGAAAGAAGAAAAAAAAATGAAAATGAAAATAAAAATAAAAATAAAATAAAAATAAAAACTCATTACTTTTGATACTACAATGGTATTGGATCTTCAAGATCCAATGTCTCAACTTCAGCCACAATATTTTCAAGATAAAGTTTCAATCGATGACCATTTACTTTGAAAATATTTCCATTCTTGGGATTTTCTACCTCAAATGCACCATGCTCAGAGATGGATTTAATCACAAATGGACCAATCCATTTTGTCCTCAACTTCCCAGGAAAAAGATGTAATCGTGAATTATACAAGAGAACCTTTTGACCAACATGAAAGGATTTTCTAAGAATATGTTTATCATGCAAAGTTTTCATCTTATGTTTTGAAATTTTTGCATTTTCAAATGCATCATTTCTTAGCTCCTCTAATTCATCCAATTGAAGCTTTCTATTTTTGCCAACCTCGTTTTCATTATCATTGAATTGCCGAATGGCCCAATATGCACGGTGCTCAATCTCAACAGGGAGATGACAAGGCTTTCCATAAACTAGCCTATAAGGAGACATTCCTAAAGAGGTCTTATAAGCAGTGCGATATGTGACACGACTAAAAGGTTGATGTCTTCTCCCAAGTGCAGGAGTGTCGAAGTAATAAATAACCCGGCAAGACCGGGGTCGAACCACAACAATAATAATAATACAACAACAATAACAATAATAACCAAAAATAACAACAACAACAATAATAATAATAATAATAACAATAATAATAATAATACTAATAATAATACTAATAATATTAATAATAATAATAATAATAGTAATAATAATAATAGTAGTAGTAGTAATAATAATAGTAGTAGTAATAATAATAACAATAATAAAGAAAGAGAAGAAGAAGATGATGATGAGAACTTGGAGGTGGAAAATTAATGTAAGGAGTAAACAATAATAATAACAAATGTCAAGGTTAGAGGTTCCACTAATGGTATATCAAACAAGTATAGTATAAACTCTAATTATTGAAATGGAAACCACACACAAAGGAGGTTCCAATCAGATTATATATTGCTAACATGATTACATTAGTCATCTTATTCAATTAATGCTAATACTTGTAAATCTCGTCAAGCCTTCATGATTATAACTTATGTTAACAACAAATCAAGTTCCTTTCATAGCTCAGGTGTCGGTTATACCATACATTATGGGCTATGAAAGTGCCAAGTATTTGTTGTACCAAGTGTTATACAACATAAATCAAGATTAGTCATTTAACAAGCAAAGTATTAAAGAGTGAATAAGATAACAAATATAAAACATGTTAGTATTAAAAATTAAAGTCCATATTAAGTTTACATTATACTTATTCTGACACCATTAGTGTAACCTTTTCACCTTGACATAACTAACTTAGCTAGACATAATGAAAGAAAGCAAAATAGATAAACAAAATAAGAACATAAAAGTTAACTAAGTAAAGGAAAGGAAATGAAAGGCATAAACTTAATATTAATGAAAACAAAGCATAAAAAATACAAAGAGAGAAAGGAAGAGCATGATCTTGATCTGAACACCAAGATGCCTAAATGCATGGCAAATGCCTCCTTTTATAGGCCAAAATTGAGAACTATTGATTTGATGACTAATTGATAAGTGGGTGACCAACTTTTGACTTGGTGACAATCCTTATCTTCTCTTGTCTGCCCAAAACGTCATTGATAACGTCAAAACTGGAGCCAGTTGCAAACATGAAAGTTGTAGGCAATTGTCTCAGCAAATTGGAGCAAGTTGCAAACATGAAAGTTGTAGGCAATTGTCTCCGCTTTCTTGTGTAAAACATTCAGCTCATTTGGACTTCTAGAACTCTAGATATGGCCAAAATACCGAACAGTGCTCGGGCTGGAAGACAGATTCGGGCTTCTTTGTTGTTGCTACAATTTGGACTTGATAATGGCCTTTTTAGATCTTGGGCTCCATATGAAAGTTATAGGCCTATGTCTTACCTTTCCATCCATATAAATTGGACCTAAATCTGAGATATATAGCTCCAGATATGACCCATTTACCGAACAGTGTTCCGGTTTGGATTGCACCGACATCTCTTTTCTAAGTTTGGCCATCTCTTTATCCTTGCAATTTAAGTTCTTCAAGTCATCAATCAATCCTTTCATTTATGTGATAGGCCTGCATTAAAAATAGACATTTACCATAAATTATAGGTATCTTATATTATTAGATACATTATTATAAAACATATTTAAGTTAAGGAGTTCTTGATACTTCAAGTGCAAAATGATGATATAAAACCATGATAAAAATGCACTTTTAAGTACTAATCACACCCCCCAACCAGCTTATTACTAGTCCCTAGTAATCAAAGCGTAAAATAGAAAAACAATTTGTATATTCCACAAAGCAAGGTATTCATCATTTAACTTCCATTAGTCTATCCAGATAAACAAACTCTCATTAAATTTATATATCTGCTCAATACCACTTAACAAGATATTAATAAACCTTTCTTTTGTGCTCAATGTATCAACACATAATTATGGGGCTTTTCTTGGAAGAAAATAAAATTTTTCTTCTAATGTTTAAGGTTAACTTCCTTGGGTTGGGATTACTATTTTTGTCTTTTTTTTTTTTAACTCTATATACATATACTTTAAAAACATCATGCATCTTTAACCCATGTAACGAGCTTTCAGCTAATAACTCCCAGACCAGTTGGTCTTAGGGCATTAGGTGTTAAGACACCCCTACGAGCTTAGTAACTCGGGTCGCAGATACTGGTATGTAGATAGTGCAATGTTTGATTCCCTTAAGCTTTTCTCCTCAACCCATGTAACAAGCGTTGGGCCAATAGCTCCCAAGTCAGTTGACTTTAGGGTATTAGGTGTTAAAACACCCCTTCGGGCTTAATTACTTAGGTTAGGCTACGAAACCAAACTTATCTACATTTTTATTATCATTATTTTTTTTTCTTCTTTCTTTTTTTTTTCTTTTTTTCTTTTTCATTTTTTTTTTCATGTTTTTTTTTCTTAATTATATACAATCCCTTTCCCTTAGTTGTTACCTTTAACAAAAGAACATAAATAATGTAATAATCCAATATGCAACCCACAATCATATGTTAAAGTGTGTGTGTGTAAATTAAGGTTTAACAATACATGTTAAATAAGTATATGAGCAGAATTAAGTGGTAACAATACGAGAGTTTGTAAACCTGAATATTTCAGGAAGTATTATAATAGACCTTGTTAAGAATGGTTACTAAGATGCGTCTCAAGAGTCACTTTAACAAAAGAACTCCTTTACTCTGACATCCTAATAACAACCATTATGCACATGCTTTATGAAATGAAAAACAATTTTTTTTTTTTTATCAACTACTACCCTCTCCCCCCAACCAAAACGAGACATTGTCCTCAATGTTCTAAGGTAGAAAGATAGAGTATAAAAGATATCACCTGAAATAACGAACACTGACAAAACCTGAAACACACTGAAACAAAAATAAGAAATAACAAAACACAATAATAAAACCAAAAGACACAAAAATTCACAAATGAAGGCTCAAATCCAATCTAAGCTTTTTACGGCTTCCCGTAGATGACCAATTTATGCGACTCATGGAAGGATCAATCACAGGAATGAAAGATTGTAGTTGGTCAATCAATTGTTCAGCAGTAGTAGCAGAGATTATGATTTGGCGTGTAGAAGATGTTAGAAATTCCTGTTCCACAGCATAATCAAGAAAAGACAACAACTTATCATAATAACCATTAACATTTAACAAACCAATGGGTTTATGGTGAATGTGCAATTGAGCCCAAGAGGAAATATGAAAGATCTCTTCCAATGTGCCTAGACCACCTGGTAAAGCAATGAAAGCATCAGCATGGTTAAACATTGCATTCATTCGAGTCGACATTGTGGAGACCTGAAGTTCCTCTCCAATTGTTTTTCCAATGATGTCCCCTTGTGCCAAAGCTTCAGGGACGACTCCTAAAACTTGACTACCTCCTAAAAAGGTAGCTATTGGCACACCTCCCATTAACCCAAGACTGCCTCTCCCATACACTAAATGAATCTTTCTCTCAGCTAGCACCTGACCAAGATGATTTGCTGATTCTAAAAACTCCTTTTCTTTCCCAGGACTAGATCCACCGAAAACACAAATATTTCTTATTTGATGACTTGAGGAACTTGCCATTTCTACACACTTCTGTATTTGCTGAATGTATGGGTTGAGTAGAAATGAAAGGAAGGAAAAGAGGGTTTTATAGATGAGAAAGTAGAAAGGCAATCATAACATCTATATGTAGGCCAGCTAGAGTCTCACACACTCTCTCTCTCTTTTTATATATTTATTTATTTACTTTTGAAAAAAAACATGTCTATGTACAGGTAGTTGTGATTGTGGCTCACATCTTCCCTTGGTTTTACGTCCAAGAACGGCTTAAACGCCCTCTATGGGTCGGGGATAGGCTTCCCATCCAGTTTTCTTAAAAACTGGCAAACAGGGTCTTTTTTAGTCAGATTCCCAAGACTAAGTCGATCATGTTCTTTATGAAATAGTGGCCATAAATCATGAATTGCACGATGCACATCTCCACTAGGATGCGTCTCAAGAGTCAATAGAAGATTATCTAAAGACTCCTTACTCAGGCCATCCTTAATGAATTGTATTTTATCTTCACGGTTTATAGATACCATTCCTAAAGAACGACATTGTGTATTACAAGTCCATCTAGCACATCGATGACAGACATCCAGTCGTTTTGCACGACGCTTATTTGCAAAAGTGCTTTTACCTGTTCCAGGCATGTGTGAAATGAAGTTAGAGGACTCACCTGATAATCGGACCTTTGCTTCAATCAACCAGCGAATATCTTCAGGAATTCCATGATTCATTAACAATCTCAATCTTGCACATCTAGCACGGTAAATTTTTGTAATCGCATTCTGAGGCAGAGCGGGAAAATACTTTTTCAATTTTTCAAGATTAGTGTCCATTTTCAAATGAGAATTAGAAGAGAGATTCAAAGAATTGCACAAATATATACACAAATATCAGTAATTGTGGGAAACTGAAAGAACCAACTTAAGTCACGGAGTACCGTTATCCGCCATTTGACCGGGGTGAGAGAAACTAGCAAAAATTACTCAAAAAGAAACATAAAAAAGAAAATGTGAGAAAAACAAAATAATCAACCTTTATCTATAAGATCATTCAAACCAGTTGATTCATTTTCACTAGGAAAATTATCAAAGTAAGCTTTCAAACGATGTCCATTTTCCTTAAAATCATTGTCATTCATTGAATTCTCAATATCACAGGCCCCATAAGGATTGGTCCATCTTAATCTTAGCTCTTTAGGGAATGCATAAACCTAAAACACACTGAAATAAAAATAAGAAATAACAAAACACAATAATAAAACCAAAAGACACAAGTTTTTACAAACAAAAAATTTCAAATCGCAGTTGTGATTGTGGCTCACATCTTCCCTTGGTTTTACGTCCAAGAACAGCTTAAACGCCCTCAATGGGTCGGGGATAGGCTTCCCATCCAGTTTTCTTAAAAACTGGCAAACGTGGTCTTTTTTAGTTAGATTCCCAAGACTATGCCAAGTATGTTCTTTATGAAAATGGGTTCATAAGTCATGAATTACACGATGCTTATCTCGACTATGATGAGACTTAAGAGTCAATAGAAGATTATCTAAAGACTCTCTGTGTTTTGAAATAAATCCCACCTTCTGACAATTTTCACAGTTTTTGCGGAATGCATCTGACTCCTTGAATATGATGGGCCAATAAAATCCACTTTGTAAGATTTCTACAATCCTCTTTTTTTATGAGAAATGATCCCCACATGCCTTAGAGTAACAAAATTTAATGAAATTACTTACCTCATTGTCGAGAATGCATTTTTGAAATATTTGATCAGGACAATAATTGAATAAGTAAGGGTCATCCCAATAAAAATTTTGCTCGTTGCTCAAAAATTTTCTTTTATCTTCAATACTCCAATGAGTTGGCAAAAATCCTGAAGCAAGAAAATTGATATTTTTAGCAAACCAAGGCATTGAATTAAGAGAAAGTAGAGATTCATCAGGAAAGTAATCATCGATTGGTGTGATGTCGGGTGTCGGATCTGTTGTCACTTTTGATAAAAGATTCGCATCAACCTTTTCGATGCCTTTTTCATCCTCGATTTCTTCCTGATTGGTCATGGCATGAGGAAATGGAAGTGCTGGCAGGGAATCAGTCGTTTCTTTGCAATTTTCAGATTCAACCCCTTCCTTTCCCTTAGAAATTGACTCATCATCTTTCTCATAAGGTTCAAGAGAGGGTTTTTCAATAACCTTACCACTACGTAGAGTAGTGACTGATTTGACTTGATCCATGTGTTGGCTTCTGGAACTACTTGCATTTGCATTGTATTGCCCCTTAGGATTTTGTTGTGGTTGAGATGGAAACTTACCTTTCTCTTGGAAACTGAGAGCAGATGTTAATTTTGCAAGAGTATCTTTAAAAGCTGTCATGTTTTGAGCAAGTTGAGTGTTGATTGTCTCTTGCTTTTCAATGAATGCATACAAAGTTTCCTCAAACTTTCTTGTAGGAGATGGAGCATAAGGAGGTGCATATCCATGATAATTTTGGAAATTATGGTGTGCTTGAAATGGTGGTTGTGAAGTTTGTGCATTGTTGTTCTCACTCTTCCAACTAAAATTTGGGTGATTTCTCCAACCAGGGTTGTATGTTTGTGAGTATGGGTTGTGGTTGGGCCTTTGGAAACTGTTTAAAGCATGGGCTTGTTCATGGAGACATTCCTTAAAAGAAGGCAAGGTTGGACAGTTACTGGTTGAGTGTTCATTTGTTTCACAGATTTGACACACAATGTTTTCAACAGATTTTAATTGACCACTCTTTTTCAATTCTAGTGCCTCGACTTTTCTAGCTAAAGATGCAAACTTGGCTTGAAGGTCATGATCTTCCCTAAGGTTGTACATACCTCCACTAGATGTATGAGGTTGAGTTTTATTCGGTGCCTCATATGTACCCGCGGTGTCCCAATTTTGAGCATTTTCAGCTAACAAGTCTAAGTACTCCATTGCTTCATCAGGGTCTTTATCTTCAAAAGTTCCATTGCACATCAATTCAACCATTTGCCTATCTTTAGGTGTTAACCCTTCATAGAAATATGAAACCAATCTCCATGTTTCAAAACCATGATGAGGGCAAGTACTAAGCAAGTCTCGATACCTATCCCAACATTGATAAAATGTTTCTCCTGGTTTTTGAGTGAAAGTGGTGATTTGTCTCTTGAAAGAGTTTGTTCTATGAGATGGGAAAAACTTCTTCAAAAACTGTTGTTGCATTTCATCCCAAGCACGAATGGATCCTGGTCTTAAATTTTGTAGCCATGTTTTAGCTTTATCTTTTAATGAAAAAGGAAAAAGCTTTAATCTGATGGTGTTCATGCTACAATTTAAATTATTATATGTGTTGCAGACCTCCTCAAATTCCCTTAAATGCAAGTATGGATTTTCCAATTCTATGCCATGAAAAGAAGGTAAAAGTTGAATAATACCTGGTTTAAAATTAAAATGAGATGCATCGGGAGGAAAAACTATGCATGATGGTGTGCTTGTTCTTGTGGGATTCATGTGGTCTCTAAGTGTTCTAGCACGGTTATTCTCATTATTCTCATTATGAAGTGATTGATTATCTTCTTCGGCCATATTTTCTGAAAATGATGAGGATACCCTATAAAGTCTACCACTTCATGTACGTGACCACACTCTCATGCACGTGTAGGAATAAAATAAAAGGAAG
>NW_011503100.1:0-3499 GCF_000495115.2 Populus euphratica
CCACCGAGTCGGTCATCTTTATAGGCAAGAATAGTGCGGATTTCATCAACCAATCTACGATAACCCTTATCGCGTCATTTCCTTTCCTCCCTTTGGGAAATCCTGACACGAAATCCATGGTGATCATCTCCCACTTCCATTCTGGAATTTGTAATGGTTGTAATGGTCCCGTAGGCCTTTGGTGTTCAACCTTGACTTGTTGACATATCTCACACTTAGACACATACTCAACTATTTCCCTTTTCATATTAGGCCACCAATAGAGGTGTTTCAGGTCTCGATACATCTTAGTGCTGCCAGGATATATGGAGAACAGAGACTCATGTGCTTCTTGTAGAACCATTCGTTTGACTGTTTCGTCACTAGGCACGTATAACCGTTGTCCCATCATCAAGCATCCATCGGAATTTCATTTCTACTCCAGCCTCTACATTCTTCCTAATCTTACACCCCTCATTGTCATGGAATTGGGCATGTAGTATCTGTTCCCGATACATTGGTCGCACCAATAATTGGGCAACTAACCCACCTCTGGCATTAATGTCCAAATCTGCACCCATCTCTTTCAATTCCGCCAATTGTAGCTCCTTTCCCATGTTAACCTTCCTAGGGTGGCTTTATTTTTGCGACTAAGGGCATTTGCCACCACGTTTGCTTTCTCCGGATGGTATTCTATGGTGCAGTCATAATCCTTAATGAGTTCTATCCACCTTCTTTGTCGCATGTTCAACTTCTTTTGCGACATTGGATACTTTAGACTCTTATGATTAGTAAAAATTTAGGTTCGAGACCCATACAAATAGTGTCTCCATATCCTCAAGGCAAAAAATACAGTAGCCAACTCCAGGTCGTGCACTGGGTAGTTCACCTCATGAGTCTTTAACTGTCTTGATGCATAGGCGATCACTTTCCCATGTTGCATCAGAACACACCTCAATCCCTTCCCCGAAGCATCACTATATACCACAAAACCCTCGGTCCCTGAGGGAAGGGTCAACACTGGAGCAGTGGTGAGCCTCCTCTTCAATTCTTGGAAGCTTTTCTCACATTCTTCTGACCACACCCATTTCTTATTCTTCCTAGTTAGCTGGGTCAAAGGGGTTGCAATCAGGGAAAAACCTTTGATAAACCTCTGATAGTATCCTGCAAGTCCCAGGAAGCTACGTATTTCGGTGACTGAAGTCGATCTTTCCCATTTCAAGACTGCTTCAACTTTTTAGGGGTCTACAAAAACACCTTTAACTGAAATGACATGTCCCAAAAACGTCACTCTCTTCAACCAAAATTCACATTTACTCAGTTTTGCATATAACTGGTGATCTCTCAAGGTTTGTAAGGTTTGTCTCAAGTGTTCTTCGTGCTCCTCAAAAGAATTCGAGTACACCAGTATATCATTAATGAACACCACAAACTTATCAAGATATGGTTGGAAAACCCGATTCATCAAGTCCATGAAGAGGGCTGGGGCGTTTGTCAACCCGAACGGTAGCACCAAAAATTCATAGTGTTCGTAATGAGTTCTAAATGCGGTCTTTGCTACATCCGCTTCTTTAATCTTCATCTAATAGTACCCTGATCTCAGATCTATCTTCAAAAATGCCCTCGCTCCCTTTAATTGATCAAACAAATCATCTATCCGAGGTAATGGATGCTTGTTTTTCATTGTTATCTTGTTCAGTTTTCAGTAGTCAATACAAAGTCTATGGGTTCCATCTTTCTTTCTTATAAACAACACCGATGCTCCCCATGGAGAATTACTAGGCCATATGAACCCTTTGTCTAACAATTCCTGTAGTTGAGTCTTTAATTCATTCAGTTTTGCCGGAGCCATCCGATACGGTTGTTGGGCTACAGGTGGGACTCTAGGAAAAGTGTTTATAGACACTTCTACCTCTCGCTCTAGGGGTAGTCCCGGTAGTTCTTCGGGAAACACATTTGGGAATTCCTTCATCACAGGAATATCCTTCAGTCGTGGACCTTCATCATCACAATTTAAGATGTATGCGAGGTATCTCATATATCCTTTCTTAAAAGTTTTTGGGCTATTACCACCGATATCAAGGCAATTGGTTTGAGAATTCTCTCTCCTTCAAAAATCATTCTCTCGCCCTTAGGGGTTTGGAAAGTAGTAGTTTTAGCATAACAATCTATTAGAGCCTTGTATTTACTCAACCAATTCATGCCTAAGATTATGTCAAAATCATGCAGCTCTAAGGGAATCAAGTCTACTTTTGTTTCATACCCAGATAGACTAACCCCCACATCCACATACACAATATTTGTTTCAACTATGTTTCCCATTGGAGTTCTAATTAAGAATCCCTTCTCTACTTTTTCTACTCCCTTTCTCAGTTTAGTGACAATTCTCTTAGCAATGAATGAGTGGGTGGCACCCGGATCAAACAACACATGCACATTAAAATCATTCAATAGTAGTGTACCTGCCACCACATCCGATGCAGCCCTGACCTCCTCCTATGTCAGGTGGAAGACCCTCCCCGAGCTCCTATCATTTTGTGCCCTCGGTCTCCCTTGACTGGAGTTTGCTCCTGATTGAGAAGATCTCACTGGCCTATTCACGGTGACTGACTTTTGTTGGCTCTGGCTGGGTTGCCTATAGCTTTGTACCTGTCTAGTGTTCCTTTTTGGGCAGTCCTTCTTGAAATGACCTCTTCCACCATAGTAATGACACCCTTGACTCAAATACTGGCAGTTCCTCCACCTATGACCTTCTCTTCTGCACACAAAGCATCGCCCGGGGGAAACTAAGCAGTCCCTAGGGTGTTTTTGTCCACATTTCATACAAAAAGGATAGTCAATACCTTTGCGGTCACTAGTACCAGTTGAAGAGTTTTCCCTCGAGTGCGACCGTCCAACCATCACTCTCCCACTTGACTGTTGGTGGGGTGGTAACATCAAACTCCCTTTCTTCTTGTACTGCTCAAACACTCCATTTTTTCCTTTCTTCGGGAGTGGTAGTCTGCTACTGAAAAAGTCCCCATCTCTTTTTTTGCCTATGCCCTGATATCCCCTATGGCCTTCTCCAATACAAGCCTCCAAAGCTTGGGCAGCCTCAATCAACTCTCTCACTGATTTAAATCGTAAGGCGATTAATCCTTGTCTCAAGTCCTATCACAAACCATCTCTCAACTTCTCAATCATATGTTCCTCTGTTGGCACATAATGTGGGGCGAACATTGAGAGATTATGGAACTTCCTTTTGTACTCCAATACCGACAAATCACCCTGTTTTAATGCCAAAAACTCTTGTTCTTTCACCTTACGATGGTACCTGGAATAAAACTGATTCTCAAACTCTGTCTTGAAATCACTCCAAGTTAGTGTCTCGGTTGCACGCTGATTAGTACTTAAAAGTGCATTTTTATCATGGTTTTATATCATCATTTTGCACTTGAAGTATCAATAACTCCTTAACCAAAGCATATTTTATAATAATATATCTAATAATATAAGATAACTTTAATTTGTGGTAAATGTC
>NW_011503100.1:10214-11099 GCF_000495115.2 Populus euphratica
TCGGGTATGCTTATTTGAACCATGGTCTTTTCTACCTTCCTAATCCATCTTCCAGCTATCTCTGCATCTTATTCCCCTATATACGGTTGACAACCCATTTCCCTCATACTCTTGACTAGTCGCACCAATGAAACCATGTTATCTATAGTCATGCTTGTCATAGGGGCTGCTTGTGGAATCTGCGTGGTGGAAGTTGTTTGTGTCCCGAACCCGCCATGCCCTCCATCACTGCTTTAACTATTTGTACAAGGAGTCCCAGGCCTACATATTGTGGGGGCACACCAGTTGGAATAGTTGATGGTTGTGCTTTTGATCTTTCTTGCTGCGTTGCTGCAACTAGGGGTACTCCTTCTGTTTGGTTAGACCTCCCGCCTTCCCCCGCTACCGCAGCTTCCCCCAGCAAGGTTTTGGGTGGTACTATCGGAGCATGAGATGCCGTATCATCCAAGGGATCTTCATCTTGCCAACCTTGGGCACCTTGGTTCCCGCCCCTCCTATCTAAGGAAGGCGGCTCAGTTTGTGTCCCTTGTCGGGTACGTACCATCCTGAAATTCACCACACCAACACAATTATCAGTGATACCCAGGATCTAAACCAGGGGCTCTGATACCAACTGTAACAACCTGGCTTTTCAAGCCCTAAAACAACAGAATTTTTTTTCTTCTTTGACACACATCGTGTCGGTAAATTGCGAACCTATTTTCCTCACATCATCAAAATGTAATCCATACATCAACAACATTCAACATTTCATTTAAAAGGGAAATTTACATAAACACATAATATTATTTTTGCATGCTTAGAAGTTCATATTATAATATTACATCCATAGACATGAGTTTGCATTCCTATCCTACTAATAGTCACCACGAATTTAAACAAAAG
>NW_011503100.1:12618-13220 GCF_000495115.2 Populus euphratica
ACAACTCAGTTTCGGCAGCGAATCACAATTTCACTGCAACCAACTCAACTTCGGTGGCGAATCACAAATTCACTGTAGAACATGAAACTCGGCAGCGAATGTTCATTTGTTGCAGACAACTCAACTTCAGCAGCGATTCACTGCAGCCGACACAGTTTTGGCAGCGAATCGCAATTTCGCTATGGAACATAAAATTCAGCAGCAAATTCTAATTCACTGCAGCCAACACAGTTTCGGCAGCGAATCAAAATTTGCTGCAGAACACACAATTCGGTAGCGAATTCTAATTCGCTGCAGAAGACTCAATTTTAGTAGTAAATACTTATTTGCTGCAGTCGACACAGTTTCGGCAGCGAATCAAAATTTGCTGCAGAACACACAATTCGGTAGCGAATTCTAATTCGCTGCAGAAGACTCAATTTTGACAGTGAATACTTATTCGCTGTAGCTGTCATAGTTTCGGCAGCGAATCGAAATTTGCTGCAGAACACACAATTCTGCAGCGAATGCTGATTCGCTGCAGAAGACTCGGTTTCGGTAGCGAATGCTAATTCGCTGCAACTGACATATTTTTGGTAGCGAATCGAAATTTCACTGCACAA
>NW_011503135.1:0-3828 GCF_000495115.2 Populus euphratica
AAATCCGAGATCTACAGCTCTAGATATGACCCAATTACCAAATAGTGTTTTGGTTTGGACTGCACCAGCATCTCTTTTCTAAGTTTGGCCATCTCTTTGTCCTTTCAATTTTAGTTCTTAAACTCATTAATTAATCCTTTAATTTATGTGATAGGCCTGCATTTAGAATAAATATTTATTATAAATTAAATGTATCTTATATTATTAGATATGTTAGTATAAAACTTGCTTTAGTTAAGGAGTTATTGATACTTCAAGTGCAAAATGATGATATAAAACCTTGATAAAAAGCACTTTTAACTAATAATCAGATAGACTAAGATCCCTTTCACTAATCCCCTCTAACCAGAACCAAAATCCTATTGTGTGGTTAGGATAGACTTAGATTCCTTTCGCTAATCCCCTCAAACCAGAACCAATAATCTATGTGTTTTTTTGAAGAAAGATAGTTTGTTTTCACAAGTGACCTGCCACACTCTCAAACTTACCTTAGTCTATTTTCATGGGTGACCTGCCCACATGTACTTAAAATGGTCTATTTTCATGGGCAACTTGTCCAAGTAGAAAAAGGAAGAGTGGTCTTGTTGTAATGAGTGACCTACCCAAGTGAAAGAATGGTCTCATTATAATGGGTGACCTATCTAGATAAAAAAAACATGGAGAATTAGTTGAATTATAATCAGTGACCTATCCATAATGGAAAAAAAAAAGAATGGTCGTGTTGTAATGGGTGACCTACCCAAGTGGAGGAATGGTCACATTGTAATGGGTGGCCTACCTCGATAAAAAAATAAAGAATATGGTCGAGTTGTAATAGGTGACCTACCCAGAATAGAAAAAGAAATGAATTATTGTGTTGTAATGGGTGACCTACCCAAGTGGAGGAATGGTCATGTTGTAATGGGTAACCTGCCCAAATAAAAAAAAATAGAATGTGGTCGAGTTGTAATGGGTGACCTAACCAGAATAGAAAAAGGAAAGAATTGTTGGTTGTAATGAGTGACCTACCCAAGTGGAGGAATGGTCGTATTATAATAGGTGACCTACCCAAAGGGAGGAATGGTTGTATTGTAATAGGTGACCTACCTAGATAAAAAAATATAGAGAATTGTGCTCGAGTTGTAATGGGTTAACTACTGATTAGTACTTAAAAGCGCATTTTTATCATGGTTTTATATCATCATTTTGCACTTGAACTATCAATAACTCCTTAACTAAAGCATGTTTTATAATAATATATCTAATTGATGTAACCATATTATTCGATAGTTTCACCCACTTTTACCTAATGTTTTGTCCATGTTTTATATGTAAAATGCCTTGATATTCTTTGTTTTATGTTTTGAAGGCACTTTTGGATGAAAAATGCAAAAAGGAGTAAATTGGAGATAATTGGCAGATTTGACGTTCAGTCGATGTTTTGTGCAGAGTGTGAGTTCTAGAGATCAAAATGAAGTGATTCCAGTGGCTCTAAAAAGCTAACATCCATACCTTTCTGGAAATGTAATGCAAGAAAAATACAAAGAGGAAGATCATGGAAATCACATCCTTCAAAGTCAAATCTCGTATTCTGCCACTGTTGACCTTTGTCCATTAAAAATTCCATATCTGGAGCTATAGAAGTCCAATTGATGCAAACTCAATTTGGTTGGATTCATGACTCAAAGGTCTAGAAACGCTCCAATTTTCAGCCAAAAACGATGTCAGATGAGGGCGATATGATTTTTCAAAGATGACAACTGAATTCTGCCAGCAATCAGGTTTCGTGAAGAAATGAGTCCAAATTATGTTTCGAAGCTTCTAAACTATCATCCAAGTTATAATTTCAGCAATTTAGCCCCTCTAGTAAATCAATCTAGAAGGTCAAGAAAAGTAGCCACCAACCTCAATCCACCAACCTCAAATCACCAACCACAAACCAGTTGCAAGTTGGAATGCTGCCATTGTCAAAGAAGGAGGCTACAATGGTGGGTTGTTTGTGGTGACTACTAATGTCAAAGTTTGGCAAGTTTGGCAGCTACCATTGTTGATAAAGAAGCAAGAGGAGCTGCCATTGAAGCCTATATATAGACATCAAGAGAGCCAAGAAAGAGGAGGAGGGAGTGCAATAGAATCAAAGAAAGGTGGTAGCAACTAGAAGTGAAGAAACACAAACTCTCCTCTCTACATACTAGAAATAATGCTTTCTTTTATCTTTAGGAGTAGTTGTTCAATAGATATGCAAGGCTAAGCTCTTTTCTTGGTTGCAAGGACGCAGAAACTTTCAGATTTCAAGAACTGTGAGATTTATTCTTCATTTATTTTCAGTTTGTATTATGAATGAGTATGATTGTTTTCCTATGCATGTTTTCTATGATTGTTGTTGATAATTGCTAGAGCGGACTCTAAGTTATTATTGTGAACAATCTATTGCTAAGTTTGGTATCAAAACCGGAGTTAGGGTATATAAACTTGTGAAGCAACTAAGCTTGATAATTGTGGCGGAACTACGTTATTAAACTTAGGGAAAACATTCGATCAAAGCAACACAAGCAGACAACTTGGTTGTTAAGATTAATGAATTTATCTAGATCTTAAGGCTGCCATTAGATTAAATCATTAGTGCGGACACTGTGATTATTTGTTGGTTAGGGCTAGTTATACGGCGGATCCGTTAATTAACCAAAGTTAAGAAAAGATAAAAGTTCAGAATATAAACTGGAGTTTCGTTTCAAGGATCGGTTCTGATTTCTGTAGGTGGATGTGTGCTTGTGACCAAGGTTTGTTTTCTTGATAAATTTCAGTTTTAATTGATTGTGTTCACTAGTTTAATTTCTTCCATAGTTTAGATTATCACAAATCAAAACCCCCCAATTGCATAACGTATAGCATAAAAATCTAAACTAAATCTTCCTCGTGGGATCGATCCCTTGCTTGCTCTATACTATCTTGTGTGATTTAAGTGTAAGGGTAATTAATTTGTGCGACCGCGACATCGCAACACTAATAATATAAGATACGTTTAATTTGTGGTAAATGTTCATTTTAAATGCAGGCCTATCACATAAATGAAAGGATTGATTGATGACTTTAAGAACTTAAATTGCAAGGGCAAAGAGATGACCAAAATTAGAAAAGAGATGTCGATGCAATCCAAACCAGAACACTATTTGGTAATTGGGTCATATCTAGAGCTATAGATCTCAGATTTAGGTCTACATTATATGGATGGAAAGGTAAGATATAGGCCTACAACTTTCATATGGAGCCCAAGATCTGAAAAGGCCATTTTCAAGTCCAAATTGTAGCAACAACAAAGACGTCTGAATCTATCCTCCAGCCCGAGCACTGTTCCGTATTTTGGCCATATCTGGAGTTCTAGAAGTCCAAATGAGCTGAATTGTTTACACAAGAAAGCTGAGACAATTGGCTACAACGTTCATGTTTTCAAGTGGCTCTAATTTTGACGTTATCAATGACATTTTGAGCAGACAAGAGAAGATAAGGATTGTCACCAAGTCAAGAGTTGGCCACCCACTCATCAATTAGTCATCAAATCAATAGTTCCCAATTTTGGCCTATAAAAGGAGGCATTTGCCATGCATTTAGGCATCTTGGTTTCCAGATCAAGATCATGCTCTTCCTTTCTCTCTTTGTATTTTTTGTAAAATATTCTTAAAATATTCAGGTTTACAAACTCTCGCATTGTTATCACTTAATTCTGCTCATATACTTATTTAACATGTATTCTTAAACCTTAATTTACACACACACTTTAGCATATGATTGTGGGTTGCATATTGGATTATTACATTATTTATGTTCTTTTGTTAAAGGTAACAACAAAGG